>NC_047529.1:110402199-110702199 GCF_012275295.1 Melopsittacus undulatus | reverse complement strand
GGGGGATATGAGGACCTGCCCCCCTGCATTGCATGAGGCTTGGGCTTTTATGTTAGCAAAAGGACACACTCATTCCAACGCAGGAGGCCAGCCTACATCAGAAGGAATTGCCAGCTATACAAAAAGGGTCTCTGGGGATTGGAACTTTGAGGGGATTTTTGGGAAGGAGCCACCAAGAACAATTATCTCATGTGTCTTAAAACTGGTATGAGACTCCCTTTTGCTAACAGCAGTGTTAACTTCCCTATCTTCAAGATTATGTTCCCCCAACGGGTGCCAAACAGTACTTTCCTATTTTTGTGTTTCACCACGGACCATTATCTAGTGTCATTGACACATGCCTTTAATCTTTACTCCTTAAGCATTAAGATTTTTGTTGTTTTGTTGTTGTTTTTTTAATAGTGGAAATTTACTGATAATCATTCAACTTCCGTGGACTGGATTAAGGAAAAATAAGAAATACATCAAGATCAAGACAAAACTGCCAAGGCAAAATTACAACAGCGATTCTTCTTCAGCTTGCCAGCTCTGCCAGTTGGTGTGTGGGTGGGAGACAGAGACCCCCACCTTCCTATGCTAGAGGATATGCCTGCAGGGACTACAATCATGGTTAGGACAAAACACAACTTCTTGCATCCCCATAGTCCACGTGCAAATAGAAAACTATCATCATGTCCTCAGAGACTACAGCATTCTAACCAAGGAATAAACAAAATACAGACTGTGCCTGCTATGCATTCGGATGACAAACCATTCAATCTGTGCCAGAGCTGGGCTTGTTCAGCCTGGGGAAGAGAAGGCTCCAGGGAGACCTTAGAGCAGCTTCCAGTGCCTAGATGGGTGACAAGAAATCTGGAGAGGGGCTTTTGACAAGGGCCTGTAGGGACAGGACAAGGGGGAACGGCTTTAAACTGACATGGGGGAGATTTAGATTACACATTAGGAAGAAATACTTCCCTGTGAAGGTGGGGAGGTGCTGGCACAGGTTGCACAGACAACCTGTGGATGTCCCATCTCTGGTAGTGTTGAAGGCCAGGCTGGACAGGGCTTGGTGGAGCAACCTGCTCTAGTGGAAGGTGTCCCTGCCTGTGGCAGGGGCCTAGAACTAGATGAGCTTTAAGGGCCCTTCAAACCCAAACCATTCTATGATCTCAACATTTTCCACCAGTATGAAGGTCTGCCTTTACTATCTTACTGGACCTGAGCTCCCCTTTAAGTCTTGTCTAAGGAGAATGATAGCAAGCCACCATAAGCATTTTATTATTCCTATGTCCTTTCACAGTATCTGATGCAAAAAGTTTAGACAAGAATACTATAATAGAGAGAATAGTTTAGCATATCTTGACAGACAAGGCTATAGAAAAACTGGGTGGACTTGCCACTCCTTGAGTGGTGGCAGAGTCTGAAATGCAAATATGGATGTGCAAGAAACTTGACAGGATGAATCTAAATAGCAGTGTTGTCAGTTTGTAGGATAGAAAATATTTTATAGGTAGTTACCAAATGGTTGATGCCTATGAATAATTACCCAGCCGAATATGATTTATATCTAACATTACTATGTTGTCTAATGAATAATATGGAAACATGAAGGAAAGAACACACAAAGTACACAATTCTTGCTAACTGCAATCATTTCAGAACGGAAATTGTAAACCTGCCTTCTTTCTATTCTATAGTAGGTCTGTAACTATAACTGAAATACAGCTTTGAAACAAACAGATGTACAGAACTTAGAACTGATAGTAAATGTGATTAACATAAATATAGAATAAATATTAATAGAAAAAATACCTAAGCATAAGATTACATGTTATATAGCCTCAGGAGATGAAATATTTAACTGGTTTAAATCTGTTTGGAATCATCCAGTTTTAATCCAAATTTAAATAATATTTTCTCATCCACCCCTCAAAGGAACTGTGAGAACTAATGAATGCTTTGACCTATAGATTGCTATAAAATGCCAAGTTTAACGAATTGTTCTGGACTGTGGATTTTTCATGGGGCCTTGCCTTCACTGGTTGTCATTCCCATATGTACAGCAGATTTTGCAGTTTTTGCTTTACTATTTTAAAGTATTTTTCATAGGTTGCATGTAGCTACAACTACTAGAGATGCTAATATGGCTATAACTCTTCCTTAAGAGAAGAGATTTGTCTTTTACTTCATACTAAAGTATATATGCCACACATACATACCCATTCTCTGCCGGCTGTGTTTCACCAGATAACTTGAATTTGTGCACATATCCACAATACCAAGTCTTGAACTCAAATTTCATCCTCCATAGAGCATGCATGTAGAAAAAGTAATTCACACACACACAGCATTCCTATGCATTTAGGTACATCAGACTCACTGAACATTTAATAGAGAAACAACCTGCCCACCTAGATCTCATTTATTAAGACTTGTATTCCTGTATCCGCCAATTGCAGCTCATTTTGCTTTGACATGGGATACAGAATCTCACAGAATGAATGACTGGGTAAGACCAGAAAGGACGATCTAACCCCCCAGCTCAAGTGGAACCACCTAAGACAGGCTGTCCAGGACCATGTCCAGATGGCTTTTGAACATCTCCAAGACCCCTCTGGGCAAGCTGGCCACGCTTTATCACTCTCACAGTAAAAAAGTATTTTCTTACATTTACATGGAACCTCCTGTGTTTCAGACTGTGGCTATTACCCTTGGTCCTGTCTCTGGGCACTGTTGAAAAGAGCCTCTGTCCTCTATGCACCCTCTCTTGAAGTATTTATATACATTTATAAGATTCTCCCCGAGTTTTCTCCAGGCTAAAGCATCCCAGCTCTCTCAGCCTTTCTTGAGAGAAGAGATGCTGTAGTCCCTTCATCATCTTTGTGGTCCTTACTTGGACTCTTCAGTACATCTCTCCTGTACTGATGAGCTCAGAATCTGGTACAGTATTCCAGGTGTGACCTCACCTCTGCTAAGCAGAGGGGAAGGGTCACCTCCCCTAATATTTCATATTCTTCTGGGAAAGACTGTTTTAAAATAATAGCAAGAAGTAAGAATAATAGTAAAAAGGCAAACATGCAGTTTGAATGTGCAGTTGTAAATTCAAAGGCCTGAATTGCTCTCTTCTCTTCTGACTCCAGCTGATAAGCTGGGAAAAGCAGCTCCCAAGCTAAACTAACTTGTAACTGAAGACAGAATTTTAAGGCAAAGTAAAAGGAAAGAGGCAAGCTCTCAGTAAATATGAGATGAGATGAAATTTTCTATTCTTTTGTTGAGAAATGCACCTTGTGAATGGAACTGAGTATTAGTTCAGATGAAATGTATTCTACTAGGGTAGAAGAAAGACTTGCCATACAGCACATATTGTTGCAACCCCTTAAAAAGCTAGGAGCCTGGCTAAAATAAGAAAAGATTCATATCAAGCAACTGACTAGATAAACAAACATTGTAGACTGCTACCGAACAGTATAACCTTATTAAAATATAGATTGACTCTATAAAAATTGCATAATGGAACTCTATTTCCATCTCCCATCATTTTCTATATGAAGTGTTTCCGTAGAGAGCAGAGCCAGTGGCAGCAGAAGACCAGATCATTTCAAATGGCACTCCTTGTTGGACAGGAGAAAATTTCTGTGTTTCTAAATCCAGCAGCACAAATATTCTCACCTTTTCCCTATAGTCCCCCTCCTTTCCCAGCCTTTTGTCTCTTTGTTCTTCTAAACTGCTCTTGATGCTCAGCAAGGAGAACCTAAACAGATATTGAAAACAGCCAGCAGAGGAAGCTGGAAAGAGACAGACACACATGTGCTGGTGGCGATACAGACTGGGGGGACCTGGGAAGCATATAAGGTCTTCTTTTTGCACAGCCTCTTGGTTAATACTTCGTACAGCATATAACACAACCGCAATGTTTGATGCCACTCCCTGCATATAACTGACTTCAAACTTACACTTCAGAACAGTTGTACTTTTCAGTGTTTTGTTTTTAAAATGGAATATGTCTTCAGACTAGCAGGTATCCACATGGAAACCCAGAATGTTTTCAGGAGGTTTGGAAAGCCCTGTGAGAAAAAACTGCTAAATTTTGGCATTTTTTCTCTGTGATCAATTAAATTCCACTCTCAGGGGTTATATTCATAAACTTCTTTCTCCTTTGCCACATGGACAAACAGTATCTGACTGTGATGTTTTATACGTTTTTGGTTATAATAACTCTTTGCATTCCCATGATAATTAACCCCCCCGAGTCTTCTCACTGACCTCAGCAATGCTGTTGTTACTTTGCATTATCTTGTCAATCAAAGTAATTCCATTTAGGAACCTCAATATAGCTTTAAGACCTTCACTTCAGACACTCAGGCTTGAAAGCTATTAAAATGCAAACATAACTTTTGCTCACATTTCATAGATGCCTAGGAAATCTGTTCTATTAACCAGTGGTTCAAGGATGTTTGCTTTGAACACATTTTGTTAACAGAGTAGGGGAAAATCTGTTTATTTTATACAAATCTACATAAGCCTACAAGTTTTATTTGTTTTATTACAGTCTCCCATTTTTTAAATTTACATTCAAAACACCCCGTAAACAAGAACTAGATCCTGATTCCCCGCTCATTTCAATATAGCTAATGACACATTCAGAAACGGGCTGAATAAGAATCCCAATTGCAAATCACAAGTATAAAAAACAATGGGCCAAGTATCTCTACTCTGATCTTCAAAAGTGTATCAGCTCTTACTCTGAATTACTTGTGCCCAGCAAAATACAGCCTCATGTGAGCTGTCTCATGGTATCTTTCTGGTAAATGTCATTTCAGAACAAGAGTCCCGAGATGCAATCACTGATGACATGAATGTTTCTGGTCCATTTCAGTGATAAATCAAACACATTAGCTTGAAGCAAATAGTGAATTATGAGCCTTTGCAGAGTTAGCAAATTTTAGTGCTAGTTAAAAAATTTGCTAGTTAGCAAATTTTTGTTCTGAGACAACTCAGAAACATTAGAAATTATGCCTCATACCACTCAGCTAGATTTGCATGTCTGTGGAAGTGCTGAGTTTCTTTATATGTAAAAGTGGTGAACAGGGCTTTGGAGGAATGATCATTACTAAACACTGCTTCAGGGAAAGATGCTTTTAGTGAATGGGGTTTGTCTGGTGTAAGTAACTGGTTACTTGTCATGTGCTATGTAAACACTGTGAAAACAACCTAGGAGTTTTGAAACTATATTTGTGATGAACCTGAAAGCAGAATCAGAGAATAGTTTGGGTTGGAAGGAAACTTCAAAAGTTATCTAATGAACCTGCACTGCAATTAGCAGGGTCATCTTCAACTAGGTAAGGTTGCTCAGAACCACAGCCAGCCTGGACTTGAATGCTTGCTCATGTCTTCTTCTCCCACTACTCTATTATACATCATCATTTGTTTAAAGTCTCACAAGTATAGATTTCTAATCATTATCTACTGAATGCATTCAGGGACATACACATTGCTAGATGTGCCAGCTCTACAGTCAAAATTTCTTACAGCCAGGAAGAACTACTTGATTGATGCCTATCAACTGTAGTGCAACTATTTGAAAGAACGTACTACCATGAACTGCAGTCTTATCAGCTGAAAGTGGTTTTCATCCTGTTAATAAAGACTGAAACTGAAACACGGCTCATATGGTGGAGATGGCTTTTCTGTGATTACACTGCTGTTTGCACCACAAAGGAAAGTACTACTTGACAGATTAAATATACAGGCTGCCACTAGAAGCTAATACAAAGTATATTATTATTTAATGTTTCTCTCTGGTATTGTTTTGAGGCTCCCACCAGGACTGCAAGGGTCTTTAAAATCATTTTCTGAAAAAGTATGTACACACTTGAGGAGAATATTTGTGTGTTAAGCCTACAATCAAAATAGAGAGAATACACAAAAGGAACCTGGAGACAGCAAGAGTAGTTCAACATCACAGAGCAGATCAGTTTGAAATTTCAAAACAGCATCAAGATATTCAGAGTACTTGTTAAGTTCCAGTTCAGGAGAATGAACTTTCCAAAGTTTGAAGCATCTATCTAATGCTGCTTTAAGAGAAAACACATTGATTGGCCCAGAGATTTAGATACATGAGTTCTGTACCAGCTATTTATATTTCTGGAGATGATTTACAATATGAGATATCTGAAACAGCAGACAATATAGGAATTGGAAAAAAAAAGGAATATTGGGTGCCAACCCAGCACTACACATTAGTTACATTCCCAGATATATGAATTGGGTTTTTTTTCTAAACAAGAGTATTTATAATAGATGATAAACTTCTCCTCATATATGACCATGCTGAAGTCCCAGTTAGGGTTTTTATTGCTTTACGTGTACTATCATGGCTTCCTTCCAAAACCAGGACAAGTGCATACAGACTAGTACTTTTCTTTTTCTTTCCTTCCTTTCTGTCAAGAATTAAAGGAGATTGTGCGTAGCCTGAAGCATACACACAGTCTAAGTCTATTTTTGTTGCAGGTGGCACTAAATATTAGGATATGAAGTTATGTCTATACCTTTGAAAAGTAACACAGTTATACCTATGTACACCTGAGAAGGCTGACCTCCCTTAATCTATGAATAGACATAATAATGGTGAAATACTGTGGTCAAATATCAGTAGTTAACACTCCCACTGATCAGTGGGATAATTCACTGTGCTAGATGTTCTCAAAATGTTCTTCATAGCTGCTATAGTCTAAACCAGAGCATAAAAGATCAGGTGAGAAAAGAGTATATAGAAAATAAATTTCTTCAATCAATTTTTATGACTGAGTTAAAGGAAACTTTACTGAGTTGTGTGTTGTGTTTCAATTTCTGTAACAGAAGGAAAAAAAATCTGTGGATGTTATGGAGGAATGCCACAGAAAAATGAAAAGAAAATTATGATGCGAATCACCACCAAATTGATGTCATATCATCAGTAAGTTCACACCTCTCAAGAAAGCAAACGATACACTGAACCAAATAAACAGAGACACATTTGTTGTGGGTGTTTTCTTTCTGGAAATGTGTGATAGTTATTCTATTGTCATCGTATTTTTGGTGTTCTTCTGTATTACTGCCTTCTTCATCTCTGATTATAGGAGGTTGAGAGGGTTGCTCATGACTGAACACAGAATAACATTTAATCTATTTATTCCAAATTTGCATAAGATTTTATACTGCTGTTCTCCTGTGCAATGAATTTAAGGAGAAGAGGATTGAAAAGCCTGTTCAAAATAAAGTGCCCTTTTAGTTTCTTTATCACAGTAATGAATCTTTGCAAACTTAATGTGGTAAGACAGGAATAGAAGCAACCAAATGTACTTTTTTTCTCTTATTAAATGTATATCCATACATTTATGGCTACATATCCATATCCATATTAAATGTATATCCACTACACATATATCACACGCTGTGACACATATTTACTGTGTGCATAGATGTATGTAAGTGTGCATGTGCGTGGAAAATAGCATTAATTAAGAATGAAATATTAAGTTCCTTAAAAGTAAAAAGTTAAGATAGCTCCTCAGTTATTGGCTAAATCACAATGTACATTTTGAGTGTGACTTTCCAATGTTCTTGGTATCAATCTAAAACTGTTCTTATGAAAGGCAATGATTTCCAAAAGCTGTCACAAGCCCCTTTATAGTACAATACTGGTTGAGAGCTTTTTGCCTTTTTTCGTCCTTAAAATGTTAAGAAACTTTACACCAGAATATACAATTAGAACAAGTAAAAACTCCAATCAAATGCCATCCCCTTCCAGCCCCTACCTCTCACAAAAACACTATAAATATTCATGGCTAGATTAAACCTTTGACTACTAAAGGACATGAGTTTGATTTCAGTCAAGTTAGTTGCTAACTGTAAACACTTTATTAATGGTGTCAGTTCTATAGAACATTTGTTTTGGGGTTTTTTTTTGATAAATATTAAAGGAAGCAAACTGAAGCTCTTAAGTTTTCAAATTTGTGAGCCATTCTCACCGTCAGCCTACATAAAATGAACAAATGTAGTATGTGCAACAGGAAAACCCAACCTCATGTAAGTCTGGTTGAACCTAGTCAGTCTAACCATCATCTTCTCAAACAAGTATTCACCTTTTCATAAAATCATATAACGGTTTGGGTTGGAAGAGACCTTAAGTTCATCCAGTTCCAACCTGCTTCCACTAGACCAGGTTGCTCCAAGCGCCTGTGTCCAACCTGGCCTTGAACACTGCCAGGGATGGGGCAGCCACAGCTTCTCTTGGGAACCTGTGCCAGTACCTCAACACCCTCACAGGGAAGAACTTCTTAACGTTTCATTTCTATCTATCTCCCCCATGTCAGTTTAAAGCCATTCCACTTTGTTGTGTCCCTAGAGGCCCTTGTCAGAAGATCCTCTCCAGATTTCTTATCAGCCCCTTTAAGCTCCCCTTGGAGCCTTCTCTTCTCCAGGCTGGAACAAGCCCAGCTCTCTCAGCCTTTTTCAAAAGTGTTCTAGTTGTCCCAGGATCTGGGTGTTGAATTACAGCCACCACCGTCTAACCCCTACATTGTAGGTATCACTTAATTTTAGTGATTCTGACTGTTGATTTTGATTAGCACCCCTGGCTAAGGCACTCTAAATTTACAAAAGTAAATAGTGCAATAAAATGAGCCACAAAAATAAAAAAAGGAAAGAATTAAGAAAGGAAAGAAAAGGAGTACAAACAAGTTTTATGAAAAGACAGGTGAAATAGAAATAATAGGAGAAGAGGCGACTGGTTAACGAGTTGCTGAGATTAAATGAGCTTTTGGAAGAGACTTGAAAGAGCACATTGATGTAAGAGAATGAATTGAAAATGGGAGCTTACTCTACAGCACACAGGCAAGAAAAGAAAGAGTGTGTGAAGTCAGTAAGGATGAGAGAATTAAAATTGCCTTTATGTTCTTGCTTTTTGCATCTCAACAAATACTGCTCAGCAACCTAAGGTTAATAACAAGCAACTTGTCATAATTGCATAGCTCTCCTCCCTGCACAGCAGCAGCAAGGCAAAACATTCACACTTGCTAGCTGTGACATGCCCTGATAATTCCAAAGTAATACTGAGAAAGCTAGAAATAGATTAATAGAGAGCATAACAAAGGGATGGAACGTTAAACAAGCAGACCACAGACTATAACCAAAACCTGCCCAGAAATAG
Organism: Melopsittacus undulatus; assembly: GCF_012275295.1. NCBI lineage: Eukaryota > Metazoa > Chordata > Aves > Psittaciformes > Psittaculidae > Melopsittacus > Melopsittacus undulatus. The sequence continues at coordinate 110,693,027 of NC_047529.1, read as the reverse complement.
TGACAAAAAAGGAAAGGCCCACTGCTGTTACATGAAATCTGACAGCATGCTTAAAGGGCTGCTAATATCTGTGGAACAGTGGCTACAAACATTGAATTTCCTTAGAGACTTTATTTACTTACTACAAGTTCCTCAAGACTCTATCAGCCTGCTTTTCTGACAACATTTGCCATTGTGGTCATCGCGGCAGAGCAAGGGTAAGGGCAATTCCAGTGTCCCATGCATCATCAACAAAATTGCCACACATTTTTTGATTACATAATAATTATTAATGCAAGTAATACCTGAAACATAAAGAATTTAACTTGATGCTTCTGATCTAGTGCTGATCTTCTAGTGAATATCAATACTACACACATACAAAATCATAGAAAGTTTTGGGTTGGAAGAGATCTTAAGTTCATCTTACTTCCACCCCTCTGCCATGGGCAGGAAACCCTTCCACTAGACCAGGTTGCTCCAAGCCCCAGCCAACCTGGCCTTGAACACTGCCAGCAATGGGGCAGCCACAGCTTCTCTGGTCAACCTTACCACCCTCACAGGGAAGTATTTCTTCCTTATATCTAATCTAAATCTCTCCTGTTTAAGTTTAAACCCATTACCCCTTGTCCTGTCTACTGTCCCTGATGGCATCCCTGTAGGACTCCTCCAGATATCAGAAGGCTGCTATCAGGTCTCCACACAAGCTATGTAGATTTTATAAAAAATCAATAATGAAGTAAAAATGTTATGAGTTTTTTTTGTTTTTCAGTGTTGCTCTTCTCATCAGTTTTACACTTGAAATCTGAGGTAAATAAAAATCAAGTAAACATGGTAAGCAAGGACAACTGAACCAAAAAAGACCCAGTGTGCAAAAAAAACCCATGCAGCACACTGTGCCAAACACAAGACTTACAAGATGCAGATCATGCAGCTTATGCATAGGAAGAAAAATAACCTAAGCATCGCTGTGTTTCAGCTCTCTTTTCCAAGATAAATGCAGCCCAAACATTTCTGGGTAGAACTGCAAGGTAAAATTCTGCAGATAAATTGTGCAAAAAAGTAATAAAATTAGAAGTTTAATAGTGTGTCCTGTTAGAAAGATACACTGCTTCTAAAAGTTAAATACATGAAGTTTTGTAAGCCCAAACGCTGTATGTAGCATTTCAATTTCCCCAGGCAAGAGCATTTGTATTTTCCTTCCTGATATTAAACTCTGATTTTCTTGATGTAGTGGCAAATTCTCTGGATTGTTGCCTTACAAATATTTAAAAAAGAACAGAAGAGAGTACACAGGTCTTTATAGTAGAATTATTATTTTCTAGACCAGAAGTATTATTTCCTAGGCCCCATTAAAACATCAACAGGGGGACAATAGATCAAGAAGCAAATCCTGACAGTGCAATAAAGCAACTGATGTTTTTTCTCTTTCTCTCTTCTTAAAGCAAGGATGCTATAAACAATCAAATATTGTAGGAATTCCCCAGACTGGTCCTGCCTGGAGAAAGGGAATAAGCCATGCAGCATGAGTCATTCCTAACCAATCACTTTTTGTAACATCTTTTGTGCCCCCACCAGCACAGGTCTTTAATTTCAGATGCCTTCTCTGAGGGTCTAACAAACGCAACAGTGTCAAGAGCTCCTGGCCTGTGAAGCTGGAGGACAAGCACTAAGTATCCTCCTCCTCATCCATTAGGAAACTATTCAGCTATTTCCATAAGACTTCATACCCTGCCCACCGCTAAGGTCAAGAGGTAGATTTTTTTTAACAGAAGCAAGAATTTTCTATCCCTGAGTACCAAAGATCACTCAACAAAGTTCTTACTCTACTCATGTAATGTGTAAAACTTCCACTGGCTCAAACAGAGCCAGAATTTTACTCCTTGTCCCATTTGTAAAAGGGCACAGTATCAACCACTGACAACTCAAATCCACCCATAAGAAAGTATAGTTTTTCATGTATGCAGTATAGACAAGCAGGTAAAAAGTTGTATTGATCCTACAGAGGTTCAATTTTAATGCAGAGTTTCATCTAGAGCAAAGATATATGCTTATATATTTTTCATAAAAACTACAATATTTCATCTTCAAATTTTCCTCTAGAATATAGCAGACCATGTTCATTTATTTTAGAGAATATAAAGAGAGAATTATATAAATAGAGAATTTATTTTAGAGAATATGCCTTTTTTGTGTGAATGTGTGATTCTGTGCACCAATGTCACAGTATTAGCATGGGAATAGAAGAATAGTGGTATTGTATAGATTCATTTCAAAATTCTTTAGAAGTGTGTCTTATTATTTATTTGTTAATAAGTAAGTACAAAATAAACTACTGATTTTATTGTTCTTTTATTTAGTGATGTTTTCATTCCACATATGCCTTACATGATTTTTCATGAAACAGTGATGGGAAAATTGTGATTTTCAGACATAAACATTGTCTAAACTGTCTCTTCTCAAATAATATATAACAGAATACAAACTGCACAGTTAGATAACTGCGCAAGAACATGTGGTTTGGTAATTTGCTTTCTAGTTTGTGGTGGGAACCTTCCACTAGACCAGGTTGCTCCAAGCCCCAGCCAACCTGGCCTTCAACACTGCAAGGGATGGGGCAGCCACAGCTTCTCTGGGCAACCTGTGCCAGGGTCTCAATACCCTCACAGGGAAGAATTGCTGCTTAACATCTCCTCTAAATCTTCCCCTTGTAAGTTTAAAGCCGCTCCACCTTGTACTGTTCCTACAGGCCCCTATCAGAGGCCCTTCTCCAATTTCTTGTCACCCCTTTAGGCACTGGAAGCTGCTCCAAATTCTCCCTGGAGCCTTCTCCTCTCCAGGCTGAACAAGCCCAGCTCTCTCAGCCTGTCTCCAGAGCAGAGGTGCTCCAGGCCTCAAAGCATCTCTGCCGTGTCCTCTGGACTCTCTCCCTGCTCCTCTCACTCAAGTCCAGAGGAGCTCTCTGTTTGTATGATCTCTCCCTGATGCTTAAAGAGAGCTCTTACACTCCTCAACCTACATTCTCTAAAACATGCTTGAGAAGTTATGTTAGACTCAAGCTAAAACCCATTACATCATTAATTTGAAAAAGTGCCCTGCTTTGCATGTGATGTAACAGCAGGATATAAAGCACTGGAGCATATGTACAGCACCAGAGTTAACTTGAATTTGTATCAGTACAAGCAACTTCAGACAGTAAAATAAGGCCTTGAAATCTATAAAGTCTTCTCTGTGGTTCCAGGCTAAAATCACTTGAGGCTCGATAACAAAAGAAAAAGCCCTTCAGACCAAGCAATGACAGAGGTCGGACAGGCTCCCTGCCATCATCCCTTGCACCACGGAGACTTGGGCTGATGGGTGAAGCCTGATGCAGGAAAGGCTAAGTGATGCTTAGGACACAGGAACCCACTGCATAAAGAATACTTCACTGTTTATGTGAACAGGATTTAAGAGCACTTCATTTTGCAGAGGCAGCTGTAACTGGCCTTGGGCTTTGGTCCAAGATACCCATTTTGTATCAAATACACCATGAATAAGCAGTGTTTAAGGAGTCTGTAGTCTCTTAAGGTAGCATTTTACCAAGATGAAACGGAATAAATAGGTTTTCCAGTCCAGTTAGTGAAGGCACCTTAGTAATCCCCTTGATCAGTCTTCCCAAACACACATAAAAAAGTAAAGGACTAAGGTTGACTTGCAGTAAAATTGTTCAGAGCAAGGAATCCCGCTGAGAAACAGCTCAGCTGGGGGGCAGGGGACAAAGGGGGGTGGAGTGGGGTGGTATTCATATGTAACTTGTTATTATTGATTATATCTTATTTAATGGATGGAAACTAGACAGATTGTATAAAGTGTCCCAGACCTGGTTAGGAACAGTACATTTTCCACCAGCAATACTAAATAAAAATAATTATTTCTTGACATTTTCTCCCCTTCTTCAAATGTCAAGTTACTTTTTTGCAGGTTTTTACTTATTAATGTGGCAGATCCTATCCATCACATCATGCTTACTCTTATTTTGTCAACAATTCAAGCCAGAGATATAGCTCAAAATGACCATATTAAATGGTCAAAAGTAAAGTATATTTTCAAATGTTCTGGTTGTGAAACTGTAATTTGCTTAAATTTTTTATAAATAATTTTTTGGTTTATTGCAATAATTTTTAAGGGACACACGTACTTATCTGTATCTGATGAGCTTTAGACATACTATTACAATCTTTTCAAGAGTGATTTTTATGTCAGGAATTCAATATACAAATGATCCATGAAAAAGTAAATTTCAGTAAAACACTGCCTATTATTCTTGTGGTTCTCATTTGTAGTATTTGTTCATACAATGTTTGTGTGTACTAGTAACAAACATAAGGTTTTAATTTTAACTATAGCTAATGCTGCATCCTTTCATCCTTTTATGGAGACGGAGCACTCACTGTATGACTTCGTATCATAGTGCATGTCCTTTACCAAATATTCACTTGATTGATTTGGTGGACTGAATTTTATAATGAGTTAGCAACCAGATTTTCTAAACCTGGCTTTCTCACTTGGATCCATTGGTGGCAATGGGAAAGTCATTAAAGCTGTACATACCTTTTTTCTTTTGGTTCTAAATTAGGACCAATTAAATTAGCACTTATGAGAATTACTTGCTGCATAGTGTTAACTGAGAAATTGGCTATAATAAATTAAAACTGTAAGAGATTTAATCTAACAGTTGTTTAGTGCATTCCGATAGTTGTTGGCAGCTAATTTTAGGTGTACAAAAGGAAGTTAGATTTATAGAGTAATCTATCAAAGCTGTATTTTCCTCTGCATAAAAGTGAGTGACGACCTAGACATACTGGCTGCACACAGTTTGCTGTGTCCTGTGACAGGAGTCTAGGGCACTTTTCAATTGCCAGGTCCGTACAGAAGATGACTAAGCAATGCAATCACATTCTAACATGGCAAGTAAAATGTGTCGACTGCTGCATTTTCTTGAAATGCTGCCAAAATCAAAGTGAAAAGTGTTATGGAGCTGTTTGCTCACCTTCGACACGCCACCTTATAGGTACATTTCTAGCTTCATAGCAGCCTAAGGAAAGTGTTTAAGGATATATATATGGAAGAAACAGACAAATGCAGCTAAAGTTTAGAATTTGGAGAAAGTCCAAGTGATGTAGTGATGCTTGAGAGTCTGTTAGAACACTTATTTGAGGTATATAGGCAAAAAGAATCCTTGACTAACAAAAAAATCAGTATGTCTGTCTTTACAGAAGCTAAAGCAGAATAAAAGAAAAATTACCCTCATGTAAAAGCAATGTAATGCCACACAGTTAAATCATGGACTGCTAACACGCCACCTTACATAAATTATATATAGGACAATGAATGTGCAAGAGATTTATATAGACCAAAAATAGCACTCAGACACCCTAGATTTGCCTGTGTAAAACCCAGCACTTAGCAATATAAAATTAAAGACGAGAATAACTAGCTCAGACACATAAATCAAAATCTCAACAGAACAGCCAATTCCTATTCAGCCCAGCTTGCTACAGCAATTTCTGTATCCCCAGCAAGAGAATGTCTTGTAAGCTACAGCTATCTTAGTCCTCAGCCTGCTCTTCTATGGGTTTGGAGAAATGCTGGGAAAAGAGAGCAAACACTGTCCGCAGAAATGCAGAAACATTGATCTGTGTACTGGTAGTATAATTCAGACAGGTTGGGAATGTCACATTAGGAATCTGGAAGATAGGATATTAAAAAAAAAGAAAGGAAGAGATGATTTGTTGTCCATTTGACAATGGTGTATTAGTTAATTTGGTTTTATTCACAGTGATATTTATGTTTGGGCAAGGGCATTAATCATAAATATCTACAGGACACAAAGATTTTATCTTACTACCATAATCAGAGCCTTTGGAAGAAAACTGAATTTAATATGAGAAACTACGAGATGTTTGCATATTTCGGAATAGCTCTCTGTAAGAAGCATTCTCAAAACACGGATAGGCTTCTGTGTGGTTGTTTCTGACAGCTCTGATGAACATTAAGAATTCCAGAAGCTTTCAAATGCCATTTGCTGTTTAGATTTATTTTTTTAATTTCTTTGGTGAATGACTCTTGACTAACAGGAAGTTCATTATCATACAGTGATCTGTGAATAACAGCAAATTCCAGTTTGTTTTTTGCTAGTCAATTAGAGATTTGACATGCAACTATGCAAATCAGATTATATTATTCCTGCATCCCAACTGGATGCTTAATTCAATAACTGAGATATCTACAGAGTGATATTTTTTCCCCTTTTGGTAGTAGATAAAACTCAAGCTTTCATAGGGAAAGGTCACCTTTAGCAAGTCTCCATATAAAGATGAATCAAAGTTTTGCATGTTCATGGAAAGCAAGTGTAAATGAGCAGCAGACATATGAACCTTAACTCATCCATTACTACATGGTATTGTAGGAGTACTAGTTAATACATAGTTCTACAGTTAAATTTGCAGACACTGTATACTGGAATAGGTCTCAGAATTCTGCCATTAGGGTGTTTGGAGGTATTTTGTCTTAAAGACTGACAACAGGGCAGATAACAACACTTTTGATGAAAAACCCAGAGTGATGGCAACGTAGAGAGCACATGGGATCCAGACAGCAGTGGCTCTATGAAATATGTTGAAAGTAGGGCACATCTGAACAGCTTTCACACCAAAAGGCATCAATGTGCCATTGCAGGTACATGAGTCCCACAGTGTCAGATTGTGATGAAGTGTGAAAGGACCAAGCCTGGGCCCCTGCCCAGTTATACTGCCCTGCTGATAATATGCAGGCAGGGACTGGAGTCCATATCACTCAAGATATAGAAAGTATACATACTGTTTAAATGACTAAGGGGTGCATTTTCAACCTATGGTGCCAGCCTGCTTCTCAGATCTTGTAACAAGTTTGCTGGTCCCCCTAATTTCTGCTATAGGCAGCTGATACATCCAAAAACTTCATACTAAAAAAAAAGTTTATATAGCTAATTATTATGCTCCCAGCTCAGTCAGGGGTCAGCTGGCATGGAGTAATCATCCATTCCATCTTCTGCATTGCCCAGCATCATTAATTGCCACCTCTTACTTACTGCACTTCTACAAAACAGTACATTTTTTCTTAAATGCATTTGTGCCACTAAAACTGAAACAAAACATGGTCAGATTTACAATATCATAGACTTCGTTTATTCTGTGCTTTTGCAATATATGTGGCTTGTGAAGTAGCTCTTCCTCAAAGTTGATCAAAGCCTAGGGCTGCCCATTTTCTCTGCTTTTTCTACTCTGAGGAAAATTTTATATCAAGAAGCCTTCTTCCTAGAATGCCATAATTGCCACAACCAGTTTCTTTTTATTATACATTATTTCCCCTCTGTGAATATATCGCTTCAATGAATTCGCAAACCAGCTCTGTCTGGTTCAAATCCATGAACCTACACTTATGATAAGATAATGAATGCACACTCATCAAGCAGAACTATATTGAAATTGCTGTGGGCAAATGTACAGCACAATAAACTTTGTTAAATGAAGATGATGTATTTTTAGAGGCATATCACTTCTCAGAGGGGTTTATTCATTCACCCAGCCTCACTATGCACCACAGAAGGAGACTTTTGGTCACTCAGAGAAATAAAGTAAATCAGAAAATGTAAATAAAGGAAACATTAATGAATATAGGTATATATTGGCATAGTATTTAATTACTGACAGTTGGGAAAGTGAACAGCAATGTACAAAACTGATTTGAAATGCTTCATATCTTTAATCAGTAAGTCAGTCATATGATGTTAGGCTAAAGTTTGGATGATTAAAACAGCAGCACAAACCATCAGTTATATAAATGTAGTAAAGCAACATATCTGCAAGTTTTAGTGTCTTAAACTGCAGAAGCCAGGAGGCTTTTTTTCCCTTGTTAAATATAAAAGGAGGAAAATAAAGCTCCATACCCCTCCTTACACCAGTGGATAAAAAGTGCTTTATGCTCTATCACTAACAGTAAACAGCAGTGAGAATGCTTCATATGTAGGGTAGATTTAGATTGGATATAAACAAGAATTTTTTTTACAGTGAGGGTGGTAAGGCCCTGCACAAGTTGCCCAGAGAAGCTGCAGCTGCCCCACCCCTGTCAGTGTTCAGAACCAAATTGGATGGGACTTGGAGCAACACGGTCTAGTGGAAGGTATCCCTGCCCAAAGAAGGGGTGGTTGGGACAGATGATCTTCAAAGATCCCTTCCTACCCAAACCATTCAATGATTCTATGTAATTATTACCGTAAGAAAACCTCATGGTTTGGCAAGGAGTAGGTGGAGGAAAGGGATTGTCTTATACAGGCTTTCAGAGTCAACTTCAGTTTTAATATGATTATCCAGGATGCTCTCACATATGCAGACTCATCAGTAGGGCATAAAGACTGTGGAAAAAGATGTCAAGATCATAAATACTGAATGTCCACAGACTGTCTTTCTGACAATGACTGCTCAAAAAATGTGCATTCCTCAGTAGATGTGCAAGGTATTTAGCATCTCTGGGATCCAGTGAAAAACAAATCCATTGACTTTTCAACCTCTTGGCATAGCTTTTATCCATGACGCCATTATGGTGTCACAAGTTTAACAATCTAAAATGAACGATGGACATTTCCCATACAATTTATAAAGCATAAAATTTGTTATATGAACTATCATGCCTGGAAAAGTCTGCAGCAAGGGTTGCTACATCTCTCAGGCAGTGCTCTGCCTTTTCTCTAACTGAAAATTTGTCCTGAGCAGGAGTGTCAGCAAATTGCAGGCATTATGATATATTGTCTAACAGAGGAAAATTCATCTGGGAGCAAACAACAAACTGAGTTCAAAACTTCATTGCGCTGCACAAATCAGATCTGTTATGTAAGGCTATCTCTCAACAAGAACAAGCCTGGATCAGCTGCTAAACTGCTCAGTTTAAATATACAGAAAATCTACTTGTTTTTTTAAATTTTATTGTTGCTAACGAATGAACAACACTTATTCATATCTATGAAGTACAGAGAATGTTAATTCTACAAATTGAGACAGTATAGAGCAATTTTATGTATACTTTAAAATTTTATTTCATAAATCATAAATTTTATAAATCTCTCATTGCTAGTTTTATACTTTTTATTTTTTGTGTCAATCTCTGTGTCTTCTTTTAGGCTTCTCCTAGTTTCCTGCCACAGAGCTATGTGACTTGCTTAACACTAGTGAAAGATGAAAGGTGCCTTCAGGCAGCTTGGGCAAATTAATAATTTTCTCAAAGGGTCATACCATAAGCTAATGCCAGAGTCACAAATGCCTGTACATTCGTAAAATAACAAACACTGAAAGTATTAAAGAAATACTCTTTGGTAACATCAAGGAAATATTTTAATTGTTCAGTTCAGTAAAGTTCCTATAGCTCAACCACATCCAAGATGCCTTTGATGATCCTTGATGTGAATACATTTAATATTAGCATTGGTTCTGAGATTAAAATGGTAGTCTGTTACACAGAAGGCTCAAAGTGTGATGAAGACTTGCATTTGCCTTCCAAATATTCTGTACAATATGTTTAACTCAGCCTACCTCAAGGCCTATTATTTGTTGAAAACCATATTCAAAAAGCTGATACAGACTAACACATTAGCACCTGAATTCCAACAGGTATCTCATCAACCATTCATGCTTGTAGACAGCCATAATATTGCACTCCTGCATATAAGCCATTTTTCTGCCTGATACCTTTCTAGATATGAAGGCATCTTCTCCCCTGAACTGATCATAAAAAGGTTCCCCAGCCTCCCTAATGGCTTTTCACTTAAGTACAATGGGCAACACTTAAAGCTAGTGAAGTGGGGTTAGGAAGTTTAACACTTTTAAGTAAAAAAGGTAAAGTTTTACCAGTAAAACTTTAAAGTAAAGTTGTACCAGACAGTACAACTAGGTTACTGCAGAACGGAGTCTTTGGATTACAGGTTGTTAAGGGAAGAAAATGCCCCTTTTATGTCCAATCATGTCCTTTCCTATATAGCCTGTTGTTTAACAGCATATAACAAAATACATAATGAACTGCAATACTGAATCCTAAGAGCTATTTTATGTGTGGGAGAAGACTTAAATTAAATTCTTTTAAAAAGAAGCAATAACAGCAGTGGTTGAATCCATACATCCTTCAGAATGGAAATGACAACTGTAAGTAAGGTGATAGGAGTGGGAATCTTGTTTTATTGTGTGCAGTCTTCACAAACCTAAGCAGTGGAAAAGTCAGACCCTTGATCTGAAATAAATGCACTTACAGTTAACTTTAGAGTATCTAAAGTGATAGTGATTCAGAGAGTGAGCTTCAGTATTTGATACTGAGTATTGAACTTTCATATTCTAAATCTGAGCACACAGAAGCAGACATTATGGATAAATTTAAAACATGATTAATAACAGCATATAGCACTAATACCAATGCCATTCTTCCCCCACTATAATGAATATCCAAAACCAGCTTATGTAGAGTATAAGTTACAGACAGTTTCATCATTAAGACTGTGTAACTCTAATTGCTCTGCCTAATTGTTTCTATTTTGAAGTAAATTCATCCTTTATAATAATACAAAATCTTAAGTAACCCTGAATTACCTGTAACAAAGGAGAGTTACCTTGAACACTTAAAATCATCAGTCAGGTTGCAATAAATATCAAACAGCCATTTCTGTCCCAGCAAATAAAATAGAACTGAAAAGACAACATGAACCTTATTAGTAAATGATTTCCACACCACTGTGTCGGAAGCTTTCTCTGGATACAGAGACTTGATGTATATCAAGCCAGTTGTCAAGTCAATTGTTCTTAGATTAATCAAGGGCAGAGAAAGTAATGAACTACCAAGAAGCTTTTTAGGAGCCTAGCTAACAGTTGGGCCAGAATGATGCAGGTTTCTGTGGATGAAGTTTCAATCTAAAGTATAAAGAATATATGAAAGGCACCAAAAGCAAGATAAGACCACCAGGTGGAAAGAAGGTTTCAGTTCTGAGAACAGCTGTGCTCTGTATCAAGTTTTTCTGAAGTCACGGAGAACAGCAGAACTAAGCAACTATTAGCTTAGGCAGCCATTCTATGCTTGCTTGAGACTATTCACTAAAATACCCAACACAGCTTTTAGGAACAGTTGTTTGGCAAGGAAGGTAACGACATTGATAGCAATGAGAGAAAACACCTATCATTATAGCTCTTGCTATATTCTGCCCATGTAATTCCTTGTGAGAACATTTAATGATCAGCAAACATGAAGTGCCTGTGAAAACTGTAATTCCCCATTCATTCAAATACTGACAGAGCTAACTTCAATTCAGCCTCAGCAGAGAAAATTTTTACTTTCTTACAGCCCACTCCTACCTTCATCACATGCTGCTATTGACTTTGATGAAAACAGAACTGAGGCCAGTGATTTGCAGCCTTTTATTACTGTGTTGCAGCCTTGATTCTGTCTTTATATCTATTCATAACACTAGACATTTTTTCCTCCTTCTTTTCATGAAAAATGAGTTAATGAATTGATTAATGAAACTTGTGTTCCAGTTTCTCTGTGTGCGAGTGTGCATTACCTTTTGCTAATTACAGTGTGATTAGTTAACTCAGAAACTGCATTCAACTCTTCAAAACAGAAAGCTTGTGAAAGGCCTGTTACTCTCAGCCTTCCAAAAGAAAAGCTATTGTGTTACGGTTGCTCAAGCCAGGCTTAACACATGCAGACTAAAAGAAGGAAAACATGTTGCATCTTTATGTTACCTTTAGAACAAGTTGTGAGGAGTCTAATGAGACTTGTAGGCCTTGTTTAATTCCAGTTTATCCCTGGTAATTTGCATAGTCAGTATATCTGGGTGGAGAAAGTGATGCTTTTGACCTATTCACAATGCTTTTATAAAGCCAGTCACAAACTCAATTTGTTCAAAGTGATAGTGCCCAGCTGTTAAATTATTTTAACTTCCCTGCCATGGATTTCCACAACATGGGAACTGCAGAAAGTTCCTACTAGCACTGTGTACGTTTACCTAGAAACAACATACAAGACACCACTTGCCATAATCAATGGCTCAGTATTGATTTTAGCAAGACAATCTATTTGATTAAAGTTATTTATGCTTAGATGATTCGCCTTCAAAATTGTGTTGATGCAAAAAAACCCTAGTATATGCATTTTAGGCAGCAAAAGAGACAGAAGAGCACTAATGCACTAACACAATTTTTTTCAAGAAATTCACTTATATCATTAGCCAGTAAGAGAAACTAATTATGAGTGGCAGAAAAGCCTAGAAATAATAGCTTTTATAACACCAAACATGCCCTTATTATATTAAGAGTAATAAAGCATTTACTATTCTAATTAATGTTTTTGAAGAAGCATTTGACAAAAAAAAAAACTTAAACATACATTTAATGCTGCAAGTGCATATCAGTGCCCTCTGCTGGGGAGAGTAAGATCCAAACTGGTTCTTAGGACAGGTCTTCACCCAAAAACTAGCTTGTAAAAAGTTACAAACTGATGTCATTCAGTACAGAAGGTGAAGGAAATTCATGCTTGGGTGGCATAATGGACAAAAAGGGTTTGAGAGCTGTAGTTCTGTCCCCAGAGTTTATTTGCAAGTGGTTTAGGTAAGCAGCTGCTATCTTCCTATTTTTCATCAAAGGAGTCTGCAAGCATATATGGGCTTGTCTCTTCCTTTATCTATGAGCAAGTGTGCACACCACTACGCAAAGGATTTCACTGTGCAGAATTTCAGCATGGAATTTTATTTTCCTGTCTTCCTTAGCTACAGCCTTGTATTTTAACACTATATTTTACACGAAGCCCCCAAAAATGGCCTTCAGAAATATTTATTAGCTATTTAACAGAACCTGCTTTATTGCTGCTGAACTAAATTTTACAGAACAGACATAAATGCTGCCCCTACTTTAGCTCCTCTGAGGATAAACAGCATACTCTAACTTCAGGACTCTTAATCTAGCCAGTTGCAAATTCCTTAAAAACTACATCCCAATCTCACCTTTATTTCAGATGAGATGTTCTCTTCAGGGTACTTCACAGAGGTCACCTATGAAAAATGTTTCACTCTACCATTCCCAAGAGGTTGGACTGGGGAAACCAAACAGCTTAAAGACCTTACCAAGGAGCAAATGCATTAAGTAGCTACATGCTTGAGGTAAGGTGCTGATTTGGCATTGCTCTACAGCTCTTTTTTCTTGTGAGTAGTAAGATTTTCTTTTTTCCGCCTTAAAGAAAATGTGCTCCATTCTGGATGCCCTGTCCACTTCCATAGTAGCTCTCAGCTCTTTCTACTTTGGATGGACACAAGTAGCCATTTACCAGCTGCTTATCAGTAACTAGCTGTAGTGCAAGGCAGCATCTGCCTCAGAGTCCCAAAAATTAAACAGCTGGAAGCTGCTACCTTGTCAGAGCTCTGCTGCTTCCATAGGGCCAGCAGCTCATAGTTTCAGCTGGATCCTACACTGACACTTGCTCTGTTTCACTCAGTTAAGAACATTCATGGACAATAAATGGAAAAAAAAAAACTAAAAAAATCCAAACATTTCACATCAGGACCAGGAGGAACATATCCACAGCATTAGTCTTGGGAGCAGAGATGTATATTGTGCTGATGCAGCATTCCAGGTTTCTGTCAGGCTTATGCCTGGTTTAATATTTGCTTTGCAGAATGCAACTACCTGTCCACACTCAAGCAGACAACAATTATAACTTTGATATTAACTAAACAAGTACAGCCTCCACCCTTCTCAGGGCAAAAATGCCATGAAATGAAGGACTAACAGGGACAAGATTTCTTTGGACCTCAGCCAGGTGTGGCTCACTTCTTCCTTACAAACATTGCTTCATTCCTCTCCCTCACACTCAGCTACACATGGATAGTAACCTAGATGGATATGGGTGACTGTCTGCACATAAATATGGAATGTGTTGTGCTTTCTCACTGTGGTATGTCTTGTCAGTCAGGATGCTGTACTGAGACGACCCAAGAGGCTGCTCTCTATATTTCTCTGTATATCTGATCTTCTGCTTTTACCCCAGGTATTTCTTCAAACCTTTTTTAACTTAAGTAAAGACAAGTTAGAAATTGAAGGATGAATCGAGTTGATCATGCACTTTTGGACATCGACACTTTTAAAGTGTCTAAAATGAGCTGCTTGCTAATAATAGAGGGTTTTTTGAGTAAGTAACTGTAATTCCAAAACCTACACTGTAAAAAACAGCTTGTATGGGTTTTTTGTCATATTTGTTATTCTCATCTTTCTTTCAGCCATATCACTTAGAAACATTATAGTGAATCCAGCGGGATAGCGATAAGCATATCAGTTGCCCAAATAATCAATAAAAATTCTGCCTTTTTATGTGGACAAAACGGCATTTTTGTGTCTGTGAAATGTTGCTTGTGATAAGCAAATCTAGTCACTTTGGAAATGTCTGTCAGCCAGACATCATGCCTCAACTGACAATGATCAGCCATGAAAGTATTAGCAATTAAACCTAATTAGACTTTGAAGTTTAATCGTATTGAGCATCAGAATTTGTCAGTCATCCTCAACCAGGGTTTCCAAGCCTAACCATTCTATGATTCTATGAAATCAGTAGGACTATCATAACAGAAAAATACTTTGTCTGACCCTAAAGGACTTGGGGATGCTTTCAATTTTCTCACAAAATAAGAGAGACAATACTGCAGCAGTTAACCTTCTAGATATCATCTTCACGGTTTCCTGTATCACAGTGACATACACACTGTAAATGATGAGACAGAGCTATCTGTCTGATTATCAGCTGTTCAAAAATAAGAGGCATTGGAAGAAATAGAAAATGATCAGAAATCAATGAGAAATCATAGAATCATAGAATAGTTAGGATTGGAAAGGACTTCAAGATCATCTAGTTCCACCCCCGCTGCCATGGTCAGGGACACCTCACACTAAACCATATCACCCAAGGCTTCATCCAACCTGGTCTGAAATATATAATGTTCTTTACCTGAGCTCTGGCATGTCCTCAAAAGTACATATATGTATGTGTAGGCTCTGCTGTCAGGGTATGAAACAAAATTTTAGGGGATATCTTTTGTCTGGGAAAAGTGTGCCACTGTAAACATGTGTCAGTAATAGATTGAAACAATGAGATATGAAGCCAATTACTTTTATATGACATTGTATTTCCATATTTATCATTACTTGTATACTTACTAATCATTGAATAGGGTAGTACTCTTGAGTCTAATTCAGGTACAAATACAGCAACAGAATAAAGCTCCTACAAGCTCTATGAAGGATCGCACTGAGCAGTTAGCAATCATCCCTAAAATACCAATTCATAATTTGCAGTATCTCATAATGTTATAGCCTATTTTCTATACCTTGTGGAAAGTTAATAAATATTAAATGTTTACAGGGGTTTACAAGTAAACTATAAATATTGCTTTTATTAAACTGTATGTGAAGAAAGTCCTATTTACAAAATATTTGAAATATATATGTCAGCAAATTAATAGTTCAATTCATTAATGCAAATGTTATTAGAAAGCTGACACTAAAACTAGTTTTTGCAACTTTACTAAATTAAAAGCAACAATTATATTTCTTTGAAGGTCATATACCTACCAATAAAAAGCATCCAAAATAAGCACTGAAATACATACACTCTGAAAATGAACATAGTAACCTCATTCATTAGTATTCTAAGCACATTATTTTTAATAGTTAGCATGCAAATAAAGAGATTTTATGAATATGGAGAAGAAACATGATTTTCATGAGCAGGCCTCAAACAGTAGTTTCAACAGAAATATAAAAAAGTTCCATTCCTAAATTAGCTGTAAAAATTCTGGAAATCTCTAGTTTGTCAATAAATATATTTTTAAGCTTCAGATGTTTCAACTTCAGCCCCATGGGATTATTCATTTTTGGGAATGCATTGGTTTCACTCACTAATCATTACTTGATAATTGTCTGTCATTTATTCTTTCATTTCCTGGGTAAAGTTGTTCAATAACCTCTTTAGAAGCAAACCTGGCAGTATGACATATAGATACAAAATTTCTTAAATAACCAACTCATCCAGCACAAGGTTGTTTGTGCACTTCATTTGAGACTCGCGCTGAAAAATAGAAGCTGAACATCAGCATGAACTGACTTCCTAATGTCATTACACTGAGAAATGAATTGAATCAGAAATGAACAATTCATGAACACAACTCAGTTTGACATTTGTTCACAGTGAAAATGATCTCTGAGCAAATGGCCTGAATAAAGCCCATGGATATCCTAAATTCCCCCCAAATCCTCAACACTGGTGATGCAGTGATTACAAAGCATGGCTGGGATCAGTATGTTGTGTTTCTGAGTCCAAATGCTTGATCTTGCCCACTGGGCTATAATTGCCTTCTGAATTCCAAGACGGCATTTGCTTTTTCAATGAGATCTTGGTCAAAAGTGACTAAATAGGATGATATGACATCTTCTGACATCATTGTCACTTCATAATGTTCCTAATGGATAACTGTGCCTGTCACAAAATGGCAATGTGAACCCTGGCACTTGCTCTGCCATGGTGACAGTGCCCAATGGAAGACTGATGGACCCTTGTGACAGTTCACAGCCCACACCTTCCCTGTGCACAGCTTCTAGAGATGTCTGTGATGCATTTAACAAGCACTGCATTGACTTAAATGATTTTTTTAATTATAATGCATTAGTTCATTTAACAGTATTACTGCATTTTTCAATAGCCATAAATAAAACATTTTAATTATACAATTTTATATACCATGAATACAGAAATAACTGAAAGTCAAAGAATACCCTTTATGTCATCTGAAAGCCAATTCATTAGCATTGGTTTAGAGTGGTTGCTATAAATTGCCTTCTAGATATCTTGCTTTCAGACTTCTACTTTCTTTCAGTGCATATGGAGCAAAGGATTAAATCTGAACTATACGCTTGATACATTTAAAATGGGTAGAATCTGTACTTACTATGCAAAAGTTTGCATTGTTTTAATGAGACAACATTCTTACACTGGAAATTAATGGTACATAACCATAATAGATGAGTTTGTAGCATATGTTTTCAAGAAACATCCCTAGACATCTTCCAGAGGAAGAGTATTAGTCATACACTGCAATTGTATCTAAAAGCATCACTCGGAATTTAAAGCTAACATTGGTAGGCACTGTACTATCACATCAGATGGCCAAAACATAAGAATTAGCTGAATTTGGTCCACTGTAAATGTACAACTAGGCCCAAACTAGAACAGAGATCATTTCTGTATTCCTGAACAGGGGTTTTTGAGTATAAATTACAAAGTGTGCAACAACACCTCAGTGAAGTCCTTCGGACTTAGGAGATGCCGTACTGTACATGTATTAGAGACCCATTAACAAACAGTCAAGTCAAATGGCAGCTTCCAAAGAAAGATGGTCTAATGCTACATGTTATATGGCATAGGTGATGGAGGCAAAACTGCAACAACTGCTTTAGGCTCATCCATCAGGATCATCCTCAGTGGGAAAGATTGCTAGACTACGGCCCACTTAGAGGAAAGGTGAATGATGGAACATAAAACAAAGGCTGCCAGTCGTCACATTAACCAAACATAGCCTTGCTGGAAAGTCATTCTTTGGAAACCAGTCATTTCAATCTGACAATTCCTAGAGCATCCCTGTCACAAGTATTTCTCTTTCTGATAACAAAATTCAATAGCAAAAGCTAGTGAAGGATCTGCAAGCAGAAGTTAAGGTCTACTATGTACATATACAGTAGGGAAATGTGGTTTGGTTTGTGTCCCAGATGACTCAAGCTGACAGCTTTTTGTTTTAATTATTATTTTTAAATCTGTAAAATGCCTCAGTATTCAGCCTAATACTGGGATTTTATTGGTACTTTATACATTTAGCTCACAGACTCTGGAGGCACTGTCAAGAGTCTATTTTTTTTTCCATCATAGCTCTGAAGCTTTTACAGCTGCTTCCTCTACTATGCACTTTATGTTTTGTACACACTTCAATTTGAGAAAGTAACTGGAAAGCAAATCATAAACAAATATATAAAATTGGCAAAAATTGTCAATAAATGTAAGAGTTTGGTTTAGAGCAAAAATAGATCTTCTAAATATTGTGTTATATATTCAGCAAACTGTAGTGATCTTAAAAGCCATGAGCATTGGCAAAAGCTAAGAAAGGCTGTCAGACATGCAGATTTCAACCTTGACAGTGTATTGGGACCCAGGCTTGCAGTCCAGATAAAAGTACATAAAGAGACTCAGAAGAGTACAAAACCCAGCAGTTCTTAATGAGGAATTTTTTAATGTAGGATTAAGTGTTCTTCCTTTTCATCACAGAATTTATAATACAAACACAAAAGAAAGTCACCTAATCTAGCACTGGCAAATAAAGGGACAAAATACATTATCGTAGAATCACAGAATAGTTAGGGTTGGAAGGGACCTTAAAGCTCATCTAGTTCCAATCCCCCTGGCTAGAGAAATATACTTAGTTTATGCACAAGCAGTATTTTCTGCAAATTGCCACAAGAGATAGCTTGATGCTGTATTCTAATTATATACTTTGATTGACCTCCATATTTAATATAAACACATGGAAAATAACAGGGTCATTGTTGATTGACTGATCTTTCAGTCTCCTAAGAGAAACTAAAGGAGAGTAACAGAAAATCAAACCTCTATCAGAAAACTTTCCATACAGTAATACTTCTGTGGACTGCATACAAATAATAGATCTAGGCACAAGGATAACTCCAGTAAAAACAACTATGATGTCCTGATCTTCTCACACTTTGCTATTAAGCAACACTACTATAAAGAATTTACAGCCAGCTACTCTGCTATGGTGACACTGACTTGTCTAGAAACAATCTATACCACCTTAAGTTTGTGGTAGTTGAACCTCCAATTTACAAATGAGATCCTAATTCATCTTGTCAGCAGATAACTTCCATAACTTCTGGGGCATAAAGATTGTCTCACACACTCAGAATGAGTTGGTGGCTTACCACAAAATGACGAGCTAAAGGCAACAGTGCACTTCTTCCACTGTCCCTCCTTAAGATTTCCTGAACCCTTGTGGTTAAGCTATGGATAGTGATGCTGCTGCACTGCCACAGGGGTGTGCCTGCCATAAGGCTAGAGGTGATTTGTTCAGGAAACCAAATTTCCTCAGGTTCACAGTGCTATGGGTGTTGCTAGAAAGCAATACAATTGAACTGAGTAGATAGATAGTTACTGAACTACTTTGGAAGCACTTGCTGTAACTGATAAGAATGTGCATTTTCTTTGCAGCTTTTAACTTCAAACTTACGATTAATGTAAACCAGCCTAGTGTTCTGCTTTTGCTGCAGTATGTGCAATGCTCAGCTTATTAAAATGAATGACCCCATGAAAAAGCATTAACATTTGGCAATTTTGGGGACGTAATGAAGCATAATTAGAATGATTAAGAAATAAATTGAAAGAAAATAGTTAAACGGTCTATGTGTGAAACCCAGCAGTGCCACAGGAAGCCTGCAGAAGTTCTCAGCTGTCATATTATTTGAGCCATTTCTGCAGCCGCCCAAAGCTGGGGAAGAGTGACTGATGTTCTGCTAAACATACAAATTGTTCAGCTGCTGCCCACCAGAAGCCTAGGGGTGAGCTGTAAAAGGACCTCTTACACTGCTGTTAAGTAATGTTAGCTGCTATGGGGCAAACACTGCTGGAAGAAAATCAGCGTGCTTGGGTTTCATCAACATTTTCACCAGAGTCAATAACATAAATCTGTATTTATGTTATCCGAGAAGCTCAGTCTTATAGCTAGTGTCTCACATTTCCAGATTATTTTCTAATGCATTCACGTGTTAGGTCCTGATTTATCAAGACATCATCTACTTGAGCTGAAGACCTGCTCCCCCTTTCGTGTTTTCAGTGAAAGCTCTGCAGATAAGCAGCACAGGAACTGTACAGGCAGCAAATAAATAACTTCAGAAACATTAACTTGTGTAAATCTGTTAAGGTCCATGAAATGTGAGTACAGACAGAAAAAATGGCTCTTACTGCTTGGCAACTGCAAAATGCAACCTGAACTTTTTAAGAGCAAACTAGCCTGTGAAAAAATGTTTCATGAGGTATTCCCAGCTTATCCTAAAATTACCTGCATCATGAATGGAAGAATGAAGTATGAAATCCAAACTGCTTTCTCTGGCTTATTTCTAGTTTGTACATAAGAACATATATGGCAGGAATGAATGAAACAAAGATTTTAACTCAGCAATATACATCATTAAAGGTGAAAGAAGGATAGGAAATATGTATATGAACGTATTCAGTTCGGAAAGGCTTAGCTAAAAGTGCAGTTATTTTGACCATTTCACCAAAACACAGGAGCAATACTGCTGTACACCTATACCCACAAGTTGTCAAGTCATTCTTTCCTGGTAAAACATCTGATTACTCACTAAATAATGTTCAGTGAAGAAAAATGCTGTGAATCAAGCACAGCTATAGACATTTGTGTTCATTTATAATAAACAACCTCACTTAATTTTATATATAGATCTATTAGGAAAATGCCATGTAGCTGGAAAACACAGAGAAGTAATAGCCTGACACCAGAGTCAAACCTTTCTGCAGTATCATCAGCAGCAAATACAAAGGTCATTCTCTTCTGGTACTGAGGCAGGTTTCTTATTGATTGTTTTTGTGCCAGGGAAACAAAAGATCAGATTAAAATAAGAAGTTTCTTAGTCTCATGCAGAAATGAGAAATAGCTCTTAGGGAAAACAAAAGAAAGGCAATCAAAATTACTGTATTGTGCCAAATGCAGGAAGGTTCAGCTTGTTTTGAAAGGTCCATTCACGTAATCATAAAAGGAGACTTTATAGCAGAGGTACAATAATAGTGTTTTGTCTAAAAATAGGTCATTAATATGAATATTAGATGAGATTAACATTGCCACATAATTGCTTTGTTCTACTTTGTATTATTTTGTGCAAATGTCTGTTTCCAAAAAAAAATAAAATAAATCAAAGCAAAAAAAAATCCAAACCAACTATGCTAAATGCACAGAAAATCATCAAAAGGAAGCCAAAACTCTCCTTGTACTTAGATAACATGCAGGTTCTCTACCTGGAGTGCTCTTCACTTGACAAAGTGCATTGAATAGAAATCTCTGTCAACAGTAAGGGAATCATAATTTGCAGGGTATTTATTCTCCTGGTAAAGAGCCATCTTTCAAGAGGATTATTCTTCTGGAAATAAGATAGCACTATAAACTGTGCCACAGAACTGTTTTTTCCCCAGCCACAATCTCCATTTTCATCCTACTGATGTGAAAAGAGCCTCCCCTTGTTCTTAACAGTCACACCATTTAACCTGTAAATGATATAATTATCATTGGCAATGCTTAAAATTACTTGCCTTTTTCAGGTGAGAAAAACCCTACTTTAGATACATTTTCAAAGCAAACATTAATAATTAGTGCCACTTACAGGATAAGAGAATTTTACTTAAGTCTGATTTCATAATTAGCAAGATACCCAGTATGAGTGAGTTCCCCCCTATTCAGAGGATATCCACAATGCCTATAATTCTGAAAAAGAGCATGTGAGAATTAAGCACTGATTTATGGCTGTCTGTCAGCCCAGAGATAAACAAAAAATGCATTTGCATTTAAGTTTATATTTTCAGCCATGTACCAAAATCTAGCCCAGGATGGATACAGTCATATTTCCTCTTTATTAGCTTGGGCTCTAATGAGTAATAACCAAGCTGTGTGTAAAATGCTGTCAATGGGAAGTTTGCTTAAATCCTTTTTTGTTGCAGGCTGATTTTTCAGGTATAATTACCTTAAAAAATTAGTTCATTAAAAACACAACATCCTCAGAATTGCAAATCATAACTGTAAGGGATGTCCTGAATTTTAAATTGTCTGAAATTGTAAATAAGCAGCTAGTGGATTTTTCTGAAGTATTAATTACCTCACCCAATTCTACGTGAATTAGGCAGCCAGTGCCTTTCAGTGTTGCCTGTTTTTCAGTGTCAAAGGTTAAATATCCATGTATTTACTCAGTCAAAATTCTTCATATTTTTTCAAAAACACACACAAAGACCTCAATTGCACAAGTTTACATTAATTTCATTATGTAAATATTTAATATATACAAGCACATCAGCAGCTAGCATTTTTATAGAGAATCACAGACTGGATTGGGTTGGAAGGGACCTTGAAGCTTATCCAGTTCCAACACCCTGCCACAGGCAGGGACACCTTCCACTAGAGCAGGTTGCTTCAAGCCCTGTTCAGTATTGCAGAAGAGTATTTAACTGGAAAACATGTCTGCTTCTTCACTACCAAAATTCTTCTAAATATGCAGATTTTCAGGAGTTTTAATTATATGCATACACATTATGTGTGTAGCCATGTTTTTGCCAACAGGATTTTAGCAAAACGCCAACATATCAACACAGAAATGGAATTCTACTACTTATTCACAGTTTTTAGATTTTTGGTTTGGGTTTTTTTTTGACAGAGAACATTTAAGGAGTTGAAAGTAATTCATAAGTTGGTGGTAATCAAGGATACATGTGATTAGCTTTCCAATAAATGTCAAAAGAATTACACTTCTGTACTGATGTCCCTTGAAGTGTGGTATTGCACATTGTCTTTTATTTACAGGTTAACCATAGATTATTCATGCTGCATGACTTGTGCTATGGTGTACTGTGTTCACAGTGAGGTAACAATAATTAGCTAAGGAGCACATAAACACAGGTACTACAACTCATTAATGCGCATTATTCACAAGAGCTTGTAGTGAAAATGCTACAATCAGTAATCATGTTTTCAAAGGGATTACCTCAACAAATGTTCGGCTGACACACTGTAACCCTTCACAGAAACCCATCTGAGAGGAGTACAAACTATTTTGTAATCAAAGTATTAATGCATGTCAACTACAAAGCCCCTTGCCGATAGGTGATAGCAAGAGGGAGGTTCCAATCACTGCCACAAAGACTGGCAACCAAAAACTTGTTACAGGGAACTGGCGAGAGAGGGATAGAAATAAGAGAGAACGGGGCTGTTCCTGGACAAACCAGGAAAATACTTGTGAATTGTCTCCTTCTAACCTGTTAACAAACTACAAATGTGTTCAGGTATTAGAAGACCAGAGGTTCAAGTGGCTTACCTATAAAAGTACATGCCTATTTATCTTGTGAAAAACCTCCAGCAGTTTTTTTTAGAGGATGTTGAGAGAAAAATTGTTGACAATATGTAATTCAACGTAGAAATGGAAAGGAGACTTCTATCATGTCCTATCTCCGTATGAAGTCCATAAGCAAGCTGCTTAGCAGTACTCTTCAAATGCCACTGCTCAAATTGCCCTCTTCCTTAGCTTTAAATAATGTCATAGTCCCTATCTCCATCCCTGGCAGTGTTCAAGGCCAGACTGGATGGGGCTTGCAGCAACCTGGTAGAGTGGAAGGTGTCCCTGCCTGTGTCAGGGGTTGGAACTGCATGAGTTTTAACATCCCTTCCAAACCAAACTTTTCTACAATTCTATCAATAATATCTAATTAAATAACATAATAAATTGAGATGAGCAGAAAAATACGTTTTATGGAGGATCTAGAAATTTCTGAACTTGATTTAGTTACAATTTGATTTTTTTCCCTATTCTCTGACACAACAGGGTTATGAGCTTACAAACTCTTGGCTTCTGTTCTTTGAAGAAGTTGCCAGAAGCAGAGCACAGCAGAAACCACACAGGTTTTCATGGTTCCCACCACAAATTTGTCATAGTCCAAGTATCAGAATGAAACCTGCTACTTCTCTAAATGACAAATTCTACAGAAAATTTTTTTTCTGACTATGATTTGCAATATTATGTACATAATTATTTAAGGCTGAGCTGTTACTTATTCTGATAATGTTTGTTGGTATTATAAACACCTGATAAACCATCCTCTGTGATACTCACGGACATCACTACTGTAATTAAGCACTTATATCTGCCAGAGATGGGTAACAAGCTGGAACAGTAGCTCAACAAATTAGTGTCCTAGTGTGTTTATCCTGCTGCATTCAAATGACTGCAGGTTTTTTTTGCCTGACAGCACCAGCTGGGCTGGGAATCAGAACCATTGTTTATATTGCATCTTAGAATTCTAAGCTTCAATGTGGCTGATGAAATGATCACTCTTCCAGCAGAGAGGCTGCCTTCTCTTAGTGAGCTGACACAAACTCCTTTGCTCTTGTAGACCCTGGATAATATTGCCTTGGTATTTTGTACCAAAGCTGTCTGGGGTTAAAAACAGTTACCTTAGGATAAGCACTGCCAGCATGGAGTCAGAGTGAAACTGTCTGTTTCTCTTTAAGGGTTGTTCTTCCCTTATGAACCAAAATATTGCAAGAAAATGAATCTTTTCTGATAAACTGTCTGGAAGTTTGGCACTAGCAGATCTGTTCTCCCTAACGTATATTATTATTTTCACATATGAAAAAGAGTGCAAAACACTGACATTCCTTGTTCAGCTACCTGGGACTGACTATGCAGTTTTACTCACAGCAGAGAACTCAATGAAGAATGAACCTTTCTTCTATGAGAATGTCAGATACCTCTAAGTACTAAATTCTTTACAGGTCGATCTATGTACAGTCCTTTGAAGATATTTTGTTGTTGTCATTGTTGTTTTCAAAAAGTATAATTCTAAGGGGAAAAAAGAAGAAAGGATCTGTTTGTGAACTCACTGATGGTAAGGAAGACTGGCTGTGAAGCTGGCATTTGCTTCAGAACAAGGACCAGTAAAATGCAGCCTTGTGTTTTTCATACTTCAAGATTAAAGCTACAGCCCTTTACAGCACCAGCAGCAAACCCTGGCCAGGGATGGGAAGAAACTTGTTATAAAGACTTTGTTTCCTCAGTTGAGAGCTGCCCTAGAAGATACACTGAAGAGACAGAGCTCCTCTCTGTCTCACTGAAAACCCAGTTATTTTCGTGTGCCTTCCATCTCCCCCTTAGCACTGTAACTGAGAAGTCATAACTCAGCAATAAACCTAGACAGATGCCTTCATCAGGAGCAGGTCCCCACGCTATATTAGATACAGCTAAAAAACAGCATTCTAAAGTACTGAGCTTAATACGGTCCAGAGAACGTAAAAACAAACAAAGAACAGAGTTAATCCTTGAACCCTGAGTAAGATAGACTCAAACTTTCAGGTGACGTCTCAGATTAATTCCTTTTGCACTCTACAATATCCTTTTTGCAAACAGACAAAAGAAGAAAATATTTATCAGTTCAGCTTTTTAAGTTAGTTGTAGAAATTTGTTTCCTCACAGAAATAATCCCTTTCTTTCAAATGAACAAATGTTTAATCTGGATCTAAAACTTTCATATTCATGTGAATTTCTGAGACAAAATAGCCAAAGTTCAAATAAATCAGAAGCATAATAAACTAATTTTCTTGACTGACTAGACATTCAGGCTGCTGAGGCAAGAGACAGTCATTCCTACTATTGCTGTAGCCATCTGTTTCCCTGTGTCTCAGAGCAAGAATGATGCCTGATTAATGCACTTCATGCAAAAGCACAGACTTTACAAGAAGTGACCTGTAATTATTTATGAATAATTGTCTAATGAAAAAATTAGTCTATTAATGTGGAGAAAGCACCACAAACAACATCAGTCAGGTCAAAAGTGAAGGCTAGTGCACTTTTTCTAACTGTTAAGACTCAGGACAGCATATAATGCCTGTGCTCCAGTGGGTTTAACATTACTTGTGAATCACTGTCACTATGTCAGAGACTACTTTCCAGACCATGATTATAGACAGGGTTACATAAACAGTGAATTTTCCTTTCTGTGGATAGACATATCTTAAAACATTCAGCTCCCCAGTGCAAACTGATACATAGACCCATGCACAGAGCATAATACTGATGCAGAGAACAGCAGTGAGGAACATCCCTTTTCTTCCTGTAGCATAAGCAGTGGTCAGTGACCATACTGCCCTGTATTAAGCATAGCCTTGGGATTATTCCTACTTTGTTCTTCAAGTGAAAGAGTTTACCAATGGGCTTATGGAGAAATAAGGAAACCAAACAGGATATATCTGTATTTGTGTAAGGCTTTATCTTCTGAGTTGTAGATGATCTCTCAGCAACTAGGGTATTGAAGGAAATGGACAGCAAATACAGGGTCAGCAAAGAGGTAGGAAAAGGAAACAGGATAAAAGAAAAGGGATGTGATGCATTGCTCATACAGTAATTTCAAAGGCTGCTAGAAACTCTCTCAATCCAGCCAACATCTGCAGTTACTGTGATAAACTATCACAGTATTTGTGGCATTACCCAATTAAATGTTCATGAGTCATTAATGTAGCTGATAAATGGTGGAGCATTTTGCCTGTTCCTGATACTGTTTATGTGTCAGGGTGGCTTACATCAATTCTGCTGCTCTGCACCAGGGCCTGCCTAGCTGTAGTAGTTAAGAGCTGTTCCACCTGTCCAATGACTGCCAAAGAGTTGTATCCACACTGATGTGCAGACCAACCTGGATATCATTCAGGGTTAACTCTTATTACCTGTTAGGAGACTCCTTAGAGATTGTATTTGAAGGGGAAAGTCAAAGTTATCCTCCAGGAGATGTTCTGACCAGTAGGTACAAAGAGAGCTGTCAGACACTCCATTGTTTCTTGTGTAGTGATATCAGATAGGGAAAGAAACATGGGAGAGTAACTTGGAAGGACGGAAACAGAATCCTTTCCTACAAGACCTTCAGCGTGGCATAGACAGTCAGATTTGATCTGGCATTTGGAGAGAGAAGGTAAGACTGGATCCCATAAAAACATGCTAATATGAGGACAAAAGCTAACAGATTTTTTTAACCATATACAAGTACACTCAAGGTAGCAAAATAATCTCATTCCTTTTTTATCCTTCTTGCCCTACCAGCAATCCGCCATTAGGTGACAACTGGTTTTTTTTTATAATTTCTAAGTTTAAGGAATAGCTAATTTTTTTAACAGCTTTGGCCAAAACTCTCAGTTAATTCCAAATACAACATTCTCTTGTGCAGCGTGAACACTCCTTATAGGGGCCTGAGTACATCAAGTTGATGTACACAAGTCAGAGTCCACAGACAGCAATATCTTTCAAATGCAATCAAGCTGAGTGAGCATTGAATCAGCAAATTAGACTGCAGGTGGTCTATATCCTCCCATCTCTGACCCACTAAGCTATCATTTTCTCTAACTGTTCCTTGAAGTCAGAATTTCAGTGAAGTTTTGCAGCTGCTCACTAAGAATGCTACAAAGTGTAATGAACCTAACCCCAGCATAGTAAGTGAGAGGTAAGTAGGACCCTATAAAAATAATAAGAGCATACACAATTGAACAGATGACTGTTTGGCTGCCTGTTTTCAAAGGCTAATCTGGAGTGTAAATCTCTGCTGCATCCATTTGAACACTAGCATAAGATTCTTCATGCAAGATGAGGTAACAGTGCTCATAAATTATTGGTTAGGATGAAAAATGAATTTCCCAAACACACCAAGCTCTGGAGATAGTCCAGGGAATTTTGATAGGGATCACAAGCAATGAATTATCATCTAGACATTCAAAAGCATGTGTTTCTTTACAACACTGAGAGCAGCTATCAGCATTTGTTGTAAGTTTTTGCAGCCATGGCTTTTTTTTGGCTCCTTCTACAATTCATATCAGTAAAACATTGTTTTATCAAACAGACTACAAAAGTGACAATTTTTCTTTTACTGTCAGATATAGAAAAAAATATATGCAAAATAATGCTTTTCCAATTCACTCATATTTTTTACGCTGTATTATCTCAACTCTTCTGCTTTTATGCTTTATGAAAATTGCAAAAAGGAATCAACATGTCCTGCAAGCTTTGCAGTGCTAATTTTATTGTGCTGTATTGCTTTACTGAATTTCAGCAAGGAAACACTGAAGTCTTTCTACCAAGCAATGGTCCATCCAATTCTATGATTCTATGGTTAATTTCAAGTTGTTTGCAAGACAAATAGAGTTGCAGAGGTGTTTTAAAACCTTTCTGTGTAAAAACCAGAGAAGACTGGCTCTCCCACAACTAATGGCCCAGCTAAAATATGACCCAACGATATAAAACCCAGAGAATTAATTTACTTTCAGATGTCATGGGCCCTGAAGGACTCATTTGCTAAATAGCTTGTGGAAATAATTAATGCCAGAGGTCATGTGATCTTTACATTAAAATGTCAGGAAAATAATTTCCTGGGAATCTCATTAGCACAAAGCAAAATAGTACACAATATGATCACCCACATTTTCCAGCCCAGACTTTCACTGACACTTTAACTCTATATATTTAAATTTGATGGGTTGAGTATAAATATTAAATCACATTTATATGTAACTTTACAAAGTATTTCATTACCATACTTGAAGACTATTTACTAGAAAAAAAAGTAGATAATTGAAATGGTAGTTAATCAGCTACATTTTGCTGACCCATTCAAAAGATAGGGAAGAAAACATGACATGGTGCCTATGATACATAGGAAAAATACGACAATTTATTTCAGCCTCACAAAACTTTTGGAACTAATTCAATAGCTTATGTACTCCTTCAAGGAGAAGCCATAGGGAGGGTGCAAACATGTCAGGCATCCACGCGTTTTAATGTGTGCACTATTATAAATAGCCATCTTTAAAGCTGGAAAGTCAAGAACACCAAAGTTATGAAATACCAGAGTGAAGTCCAGAGTGTCAGTTTTAACTGAACCCATTGTTTGGACATATTATTCTATACTCTTTAATTACATGAGCACATACTGTTTTTCCAACAGAATGCCTGCCTCAAGGCACAGTACGGATGTGGCTGACTTACTGAGCAGCTAGTCAATATTTTGTGTTATCTTTTTTGTTTGAAGTGCTTTATTTACTTCATGCTACTCAAATCCAGCTCTGAAAACCAACATTATTTTTCCTACAGTTTTTCTTGTGGTGTTCTTTGCTATAGCGTTTGATTACTTCATAAATATTAATTATCTTATTTTCACAATGTATCTGAAAAATGAGAGAATACTATTTACAGATCACACACTTGAACTCGGGAGGAACTTTCTAATTTGTAAGTCATGTTGTTAGAGTTCTGATGATCTAGGGGAGACAAGATTTGCAGGAAGAGATACTACTACCCCAGGACCAAATAGCTACTTACCAAGGACAAGTTCACCTCACTATAGTCTATGATACTGTTTGGCTTTTTCCAGTTTCTGCTTTTCCCTCTTGAGTTGGCATTATGATATATCCTCTTGTCTTGTTTTTACTTAGTTGTGTCCAATTCCCTCTTGCTATCTAAGCTCCTATCTCCAGTTTAGCTTTCTCTTGGTCCTTACTGTGGCCTAATCTGCTGCTCCTGTCACGTGCTTCAGTTCATGTACTATGAACTCTTTTCTTTGTTCTTTCCTGTGTCTGGACTAACCTTCCTCCTACTTTTGCCAGTTTTAGGTGTCCTTCATAGAATCATAGAATGGTTAGGGTTGGAAAGGACCTTAAGATCATCCAGTTCCAATATCCATGCCACAGGCAGGGACACCTCACATTAGACCATGTCACCCAAGGCTCTGTTCAACCTGGCCTTGAACACTGCCAGGGATGGAGCCAATCCTCTGGTCAGCCTGGTCCAGTGCCTCACCACCCTAACAGTAAAGAATTTCTTCCTTATATCTAACCTGAACTTCCCCTTTTTAATTTTAAATCCATTACCCTTTGTCCTATAGCTACAGTCTCTTACGAAGAACTCCTCTCTGGCATCCTTGTAGGCCCTCTTCAGATAGCAGAAAACTGCTATGAGGTTTCCATGCAGCCTTCTCTTCTCCAGGCTGAACAGCCCCAATTTTTCCAGCCTGTCTTCATATGGGAGGTGCTCCAGCCCCTGATCATCCTCATGGCCTGTCTCTGTTTAGTTTCTCAAATAATAATTTCTTGGTAACCAACATGCTTACACTCAGCCTCACCAGCAGATCCACCCCAGCTGCTACCACTGCTCCTATGAGTGCAGCAGTTATGAAAATCAGTTGTTTTCTCACATATTTAGATGCATGTAATGAGACACACAGTCAATGCACATTGCTAAAATAACTCCTTAAGAGCTAGATCCTATATAAGACTTAGGAAGTCAAGAAGAATCTACCCTCGCAATACCTTGCCCTCTTTTCCAGCATCCATGAAGGCAGAAACTGCCCAAGTTTGAGTCTTCATCAGTTCAGTTACAGTACAGAAATAATCTATGCAATAGGCTTTAACTGTGCTGAAACTCTTTCATCAAAAGTGTAACAGAAATTTTACCTAGGCTAAGGACCATTAGTGGATATCTCTGTATGGACCTGGCACAGAATTCTGTATCCTAAGTGTCAAAGTTTCTCTTCAAACAGTAAGGCCACTGAACATATGGTATAGCTGTCATCTCTTAAAGACAGAAGTTATCTATGACAAAGGCTGTCCAAAGTGAGAGTAAAGCAAATCTATTCAGGA
The DNA here is from genome assembly GCF_012275295.1 of Melopsittacus undulatus. Taxonomy (NCBI): domain Eukaryota; kingdom Metazoa; phylum Chordata; class Aves; order Psittaciformes; family Psittaculidae; genus Melopsittacus; species Melopsittacus undulatus. Next base: position 110,662,459 of record NC_047529.1, on the reverse strand, counting down.
GGAAACTGGTCAGTGACTACATTAACAGAAAGACAAAGCAGTTCTGGAAAATAATAAAGAGATAATAGAACTGATTTCTAAATCCTCTCTTCATTATAGCTGAGAAATAAAACATAGTTACATTATCTCAGTAAGTTTATATTATGGCAACTAAAACAAAAAACCTCTGCAGAGTTGTGTTTGGGAAAACAAGTCCATTTCTATTCTGTGCATAGAAGTTTTTAAACCTGCAGAAGATTTATAACTTACATTTGTCTCATGGAACAACCCTTTTAGAAAGAGCAAAACAGAAAAATTCCCTTCACACAAATAATGTTATTAAGCAATAGAAACTCTCCCACAGTGAAAAACTCACATGACTGGGCACTGTCCTATTTTGTAATCATGCTTCTTATTCCATCCTTTCTTACTAATACTAACATGTTGCTGAGGGCTACATATCTAAGTCATATTTAGTCTGTTTGTGCTGTCTGTTTTTTCTGGCATAGATTGTCCCATGCTTAGAACATGTCCTAATGACTCAAAACTTGACTCTCACTTTTGACATTAGGAGGGTTTCTGATGCTATCTCACATTGTCAAGAAATAATGAAGGCCCTAGTGCAAAGCATGTTTCAAAAGTGGTTGATCCAACAGGTTATTTACAGGTATGGTAACACAAAGCAATTGGTTTCCTTTTGTATTTTTATATAGTAAGATCTTGATCCCTGTACTACTGGAACTTTTCATTGTCCTAAAGTAGTTATTAAGGGCTGAAGTCAGAAGTGACAACCTTTTTGGGGGCAGCCTCCAATTCAATACAGCAAATAAAAGCACCTTTAACATAAGACGAGACTGTCACAAACTACAATCACAGTCACACGGGTGCATAGATGTTATTACTGGTAAACAGAAGGTTTGTTTTTTTTAACAAGAATAGCTCTAGTAAGTTAAGCATTTGAGACACAACAAATGTCAGTATACCTTCAACTGACTTCATTAAGAGTACCTATTTTTGTTATGATGACAGACATCTAATTCTCCAACAATATATGGACCTACATGCAAACACCTTTATACAGAATTTACTGGCATTCAAGAAAACTACATTGGCTTGAGTACAACTTCAGAGACAAAAAAGCAAATATTAAGGAAATACTTGTTCTTTGTGAGTTATTATGCTTATTTTACATGGCATAACTCAATAACGAATCACTACAGGATCCTGATCACATCTATTTACCATATTCATACACACTCATCAAATTATATTTCAATTTGATCTAATTAAAATGTTTCACATTATTACGCTTTTTAAAAAAGATGTCAAGATAAAAACTATCAATTCTTAATGTCAAATTTAGTCCCAAGATCACTGTGCTATTTCCACGGCTTTTTCTGAATCATTTTTTATGAAGCTCCAGCAATTTTTTTTACTTTGATCCCCACAAAAAATCAAACTCAAATGGGAAATTCACTCTACTAATATTTTAAGACTGTAATCCCCAGTAGCTTTAAGAACAGAAGCAGTAATATCAGAAGCACTGTGTGGTCAACACGGTGGAGGGAAGTGATGCCATTCAGAGGGACCTGGGCAGGCTGAAGAGATGGGACCTTGCGAACCTCATGGAATTCAACAAAGGCCAAGTGCAAGGTCCTGCCATGGGTCAGGGCAATCCCAAGCACAAATATAGGCTGGGAGAGACTGGAGTGAGAACAGCCCTGAGGAGAAAGACCAGGGGTCTCAGGTGACAAGAAGCTCAACATGACCCAGCAGTGTGTGTCTGTGGCCTGAAAACCAACCATGTCCTGGGCTGCATCACCACCAGCAGGTCAAGTTTCTTACTAAGGAACAGGGTAAGTTGAATGGCTCCTTACCATCCTTTTAAGTAACGTGATTTGACTGTGGAAACATCTGAAAAACCCTTCACTGGGGGATTGTTCTCAGGGCTGCCAGTCTTAAGTGTGACAGATTGTTGACAGCAATAGTTAATAAACTCCTTGCTGTGGTCTTGCAGCCTGAGAAGTAAGAAGTGACATAAAAAAACCCATCAGTAATAGGAGAGAATTTTATTTTCTAGCCACTGTCAACATAAGCATACTTCTGCTCACAGAGCTTGAGCCAGTCTCACCCTTCCAGTTACAATTATCCACCCAGACATAGGCTGCAAGGCCGTAAAACAATATGTGCAATTCCCCTTGGGAAGGTAGAGCTGTACGTGCTGAAATTAGACTGTTCATTTCATAACATTTCATAAAGCTTTTGAAGTATAAGAGAAACTAACAAATTCGGACAGCACTGTTGGGTATTCCAGATTGCACTCCGCCACCATTGCTTTTCTGCCTGTTTGTCCCCAAAGAAAGTGTGGCCGCAGCTACCGTGTGTTACATGGCTCTCCTAAAGGCTCTCAGACATAAGCAAGCTTAATCAAGAGAAGTGTGAAATCACAGCAAAGCCAGTGTTTCCTGTTTTGCAGATGGTTAGCTGCCAGAAAGAATCAGCCCAGACTTTAATTTCAGGGCTGATGAGAAAGGCAGGCAAGATGGGAAAGGTACATGTTATGGTGTGGGCAGATCCTTGCATAACAGTGAGGCTGTTGCACACGTGGCCCCGTATGAATCAACATGCGCTAACAAAAATGGCACCATGCATGCTTTGCCACACTCCAGAAACAAAGAAACAGAAATTAAGTACCCCAACTGTTTGTCCACCCCACTGGATGCTGAAGGTAACCAGAGATAATCACTAACCGCTGGGGAGGTCACATGGATGAATTAACAATCTGGTTTGTTTCCTTTAGGATGAGCAAATCAGCAAGAAGCAATACCAATAGCAACAAAGACCATGCGCAGCACAGACAACAGGAAGAGCGAGAGTCTTGCATGTGTGCAATCTGCTTTACGTTCATGGGGCCAAACTGCTTCACTGCACTGGTCATAGCCTCACTGCCATAGAATCATAGACTGCTTTGGGTTTGAAGGGACCTTAAAGCTCATCTGCCTCCCCATCTAGCATTCCTATCTAACTCCCTGCCGTGCTAAACCTAAGCCTTGAATACCGCCAGGGATGGGGAAAACTTTTTTGAGTCCTTATCAACAGAGCATAAGACTATGATTTAAAACCTAAAAGCAATCTCCTTTTTTTAACTTGCCCCAAGAAGATACAGGGTTAGTAAGGTGCACATATACACACACACTCACATACAAATACTCATGTATATTTAATACTCATGTACTAGACACACGTGTGCATATCCTTCTAAAGAAACATAGGGTGTCGCTTTTTCTTTATGAATAGATGTTACCCTAAGGCAAGGAAATGTCCTATGTCACTCTTAAGAAACTTTCAAAGAAGGAATTGCCACTTGTAAAGCCATGTACTTCTAATCATTGTCCTGCCTTTCTACATGGGCTGGTAGTGATAGTTGTGCTTGTAAGTGTACCTCCCTGGAGCAAGGCGGTATCCCCGAGTCTCTATGTTACTTTAACGATGAAAGAACTTACAGAAATATGATACCCGCTGCTTGTCATTGAAACAGGCAGAAAGGAAGTCAATAACCACCAAGACAGTTAACTGAAGTATAAAATCCATGCTTAACTGAAGTGTCCAAAAATGCTTTAAGTATCACGACCCTGATGTTCACGTTGTAAAAATCAACTTCACAACCAAAGCGCTAGGAAATCAAAGCTTTCATTGTCTAATGAAAGGATGACAACACGTGAAACAAAATGTTTGTAGAAATAGCTGTAGGCATCAGGCATCTAGCTGCTTCTATGGGATTTCTGTAAGAATTTATGTTTCTATATGGGTTATGTTACATGGGCTTTCTACTTCTATAATGCAGATGTGCAGATAGCAGTGCATAGCTATTTATGTCACTAACTAAAGTCATTGTTTTTATATCCTACCTTAAAAAAAAACAAAAACACACACACAAACACAAAAAGAATCCATAAAATAAGTCACCTAGATTATGCAAACATTTTGTAGCAGAGCACGTTACTTGAAAAACAGCAGAGGAAGTGAAATACTCAAAATCTGTACAACATAAAGGAGATAATCTCTGAAAAGAATAAATATATTTCCAAAAAGAATTTGTCTCTAAGAAGACAAGCTGGAAGCTTCTAATATCTAAATAGAGTACATATTTATTTAAGGATTTTGGCCTACTCATGTGAGGGCTAGGAAATCTTAACCAATACCACTTCCCAAGAGCATTATCTGCTGTTATAATTGTTGCTTTTTCAGTCTATAAAAAGAAGAGGATCAGTATCTCTAGAAAGGACTATTGACTGAGAGTTCAGCAACGTACCCTTACAATCTTTAGCTATTATTTTTTCTGTAAGCAGTCTACAAATTCAGCCCAAGTCCCAGTAACAAAATAATGTCTTGGACAAAGTAATCTAAAAAGGAATAGAAATATTAGAATGCAACTTTGTTCTTTATTGCTTTTTAGGAATTTGACAACAGGTTGTCATCTTCATCTCCACGCTTAGAGGCACCTCAAAGTCAGAATCTAAAGAGTGCCTCAAAGCCTATTTAATATTAGAATAAATTAAAATTCAATATCCTTTGAACAAAAGAGCTCCTTTAATATTTCAATAAAAAGCAGACTATCATCTCTACGGCCAAAGATGTGGAATGCAGTTTCAAAATTTGCATTGTATTAGACAATACTTGCAATTCTGTGGGGAAAAGTAAAGGCTGTGATGGCATAGCTGCAAGCTAGAATCCGTCTGGACTTTCCACTTGCAAGTTCTGACCAAATTCTGTCACAGAAGAAAAGTAAAGCTTAGAAAATAACGAATCATATGTTTACAGTTCTGTGTGCTACCCAAACTTTATTTTATTTTTCTCCTGGAGTGCATAGATGAAGTAACAGATAACTGGCTGATCAGACTTCATTATGAAAATCACATAGAATTCACTTTGTAAAATTCTTTAACTTAGCTACTTTTCACACTTGTTGTAGAGGAAAAAGTGTATTGCATTAGTATTTATGCCTCAGATATATTGTATGACTGTCCATTTGATTGACCCCTTCTGTAATTAATAGCTAGCATGGATTTTTAACAAGGAATAAAAATAAAGTTTGAATACAAACTCTGGAAATTTGTTAACCTAAAAACTAGGGAGAAAAAAAAGAAATCTATTTGTTGTTTCTAAACCAGGTGAAAGTACTGAGGTATCATCTAAAAGTATTAACTGTATCCAGACACATCTATAATGGGTAGCTGATTTTTGCAGCCAATGCAAACAAAATATATGCAAGGACAGTAAGCCTCACTGAGTTAAGATGATGTTACACTTTACATACTGCATGCTAAATCTAACAGAACCAGCTCCGCAACAGTGATGCAAACATCATAATCAAAACATGTACATTTGTACAGGCTTGTAGCCTTAACATACTAAGCCTGCTGGCTGAAGCCCTCAGCAAGTAGACAGGGTCTACGCAGAAGTCATGTAATACAGAATGAAGATTTTCCTACATTTAGATTGGCTACATTGCAGCTAATTCCTAGGAAATAGAAGTTGAAGCTATACAAAACAGTAATAGCAATTGGGACATATTTGTGACTACAGTTGAAGTGCAGGCTATAAAAGCAACCATTCAAAGTGCTTCAGTCCAAATTTGCCCAGACTTTTCCCTAAATTTAGGAATAACCCTTTATTAGATGAAGTAGAAAAGGAATGACAGAATGAAAATGACAGCCCTGAAAGGAAAAACCGTCAGTCAGCAGTCTACATCTATCAAAAGGACAGCTCAATCAGAGATTTAGCAGATGAGACTATGATTTTCTTTGTACTCATATTTTCCCTCCAATTCTTTTTCATAGTGTATCATTGCAAATAACTATGATTCATAATTAGCTTTTGATTACATTACCAGAAAGGATAATTAGAAGATTGGGAGGCATCCCTCTACAAAGATTTTTTCAAATCATGATGTGACATTCTCTGGTTATCTAGAAATTTTTCTTTGGCTTCTTTGTATCTGTCAATGTTTGTTGATTGCCATAATTTTGACTGTGAAGAAATCACTTGCTTTTTGGAAAGAAAGTCAAATTTAACCTGAGTTATGTATGCACATGTCTGCAAAGCCTTGTTCTGAAGGGCCTAAGTCTAAACCTACATGACCTACTTGCTGTGTGCTTTTATTCTCTGACACATAGAAAATGTTGAGTTACCAAAAAATATACCCACAAGGAGGTGAGCAATCAGCTATCTCACACCACTTGTACCTGACCAAGCACATGCAAGTCACCATTAACATGGTGAAAAAACAGTAACAACACAAAGCATGGTATATGTAGTGCTGGAGAAAAGCACAGTGGAAAAACCATCACTGCCAACTTCAACTGCCATCCCCTCCCCTTCCTGCCCTTCTCTTTAACTTGATATTTAGCCAACCCACAGGATACTTTTAGCAAACTGTGGTGCCCACTTCAGGACACCTTGTTGATAGGGTGGAGACTTCAGTAATTAAGCAGGGCAGGCAGAGCTGGGTGCTGGCAGGAGAGTCTATTGTGGTATTTATTATCAACAAGCTCTGGTTTCTGCTAAGTATCACTGTGAAAAGAACATGCCCCCTGCATTACAACTGGATGAGCAGATTAAAGAAAACAGAAATAAAAATTATCCACTCACAGAGTATCTTTCAGCAGAGAAAAACCTGTCTCCTGCCACAGGTGCAATCAAACTTCAGTAGGCAATATTTTTAAGGATCCCTGATTGTCTAACTTGTTTTAAGTTCCTAGAGACACAGCTCTGGGAACACCAGAAAAGGAAGCAGGTTTCTGAATTCACTGCATCCAGCCTGTTTCAGAGACTGAAACAGCAACAAATGTGAGTGAAGAAGTGACGAAAACTGTGCTTCTTCCCATCTGTGGAGCAGAAGCTTAGAAGTCACTGCTGCAGCAGTACCTGCTTTAGCCCAGGCTGCAAGTCAGATCCTGTAGAAACACTGCTGGAATATCTCTCAGCCACTTTGCATGTTCATAATCCAAATAGTCTAGATCAGGGATGGGAATAACAAGATGACAACATCTCTCCTTCTGGTCCAGTATGAATCCATATTCCCAAGACTAAAACTGGCCTTGCTCTGTTATTTCCATGCAGAGCACCACTAATATTTGCATCTGATAATAGTCCCAAGAATACATCTACAAAATCTAGAGGTGAACAGGAACAGTTCACTTGTAAGGAGCAGAACAGCAGTGAACAGGAACTGTTCACCAGTATCACAGGAAGATTAAGGTATAACTTTATTTCAAAGAGGAAAATGGTTTTATTTTAATTGAACCAGTTTGCTAATTCCCATGCAAAACTGCTTTACTGACAAATCAGGACTGCCTTGTCACTGAACTATTTATTTTCCAGTTAACAATAAATAAGACTCACACAAGTGTTAGGAGTTATTTGTATATATCAAGGGGAAAACAGACTTCGTTGATGGATTTACATACTTCATTTAGCATTAGCATACATTAGTCACTGAGAATGACTATGCATACAATGCATTGCACACAATGAATTAACCCAAGAACAGATCTGTATTTTCAAAGAACTTAGGTATTAGCCCATTAAATTACTGACACTGATGTTATTTATATTACACATTTGCAACCATTATGAAAACAACCAGTACAGAGGATGAGGATTTTCAGTGTTACAAGTGTGACAGATGGCATTTAAAAGTAAAATAGATAAAATAAAAGGTGCTAGTTCTGATTCAGGAAGTATTTGATCACCAATGTTCTTACATTCAGCAAGTACCTTATCAATGGAAACTCAGATGAACCCAGGGGAAGTATCTTTAACCAGCCAGCCAGCCAGCCAGCCAGCCTTATTCATACATCTGCTGTTTGGCTAGATGGCTCTTCAATCCCATTCAGCACAGTCATTCAGATTAATTTGCTCTTTCTCTGAGTATCACCATCATGTGTGAATACAAGTACCTAGCCTATAGATTAAATTTAATATTCCCAGGTTATACATGCTATTTGTCTATCTCCAACTGACCATTTACACCACTGCAAGCTCACTGGTAGCACTGGATCTCTATCTGAAAGGAACTGGGAATAGAATAAGAGACAAATGGATGCTAGTGGAAGAGTATCTTTTTTTTCAGCATAGTATGTCTCTTTTGAGCACTTATATGATCATTTCCCTTCCCTCCACATACTTAGGAATAAATAGCTCACAGCATCACAAAGATGTGCTGGGTAAATGCTGCAAGTTATGAGGCAAATTTACTGCCTCATAAACTCACAGCCAAGTAAAGCTGTCATTTGCAAGAACAATTAAGTCATCATTCTGTTCCATGGAGGGTATAGGGTATTCCTGAAACCTGTAAATTCACAGGAAAAAAAAGCTGGTCATATGTTCAGAATGAACAACAACATTTTATTAAAATTAAATTCACTTGCAAGCTTCAACCCTGCATATATTTTCTTTGTTTCTCATGATTTGCAAGCTAGCCACTACTCCTTATCATGTATCCTATAAGAGGCAGAAGAAATAAGAGTACCCTGTGCCTTTTTTTGTTGTCTGGGCCTAAAGTATACTCCTGAAGTCACACTCATGAGCTGTTGCTGAAAAGAGAGGGAAAAAAAGATGAAAAAATGAAAATTGTTATCTCCAAGCCATGTAGAGATTTGGCATTTGGGGCTACTATAAATATTGTTCCTGTGGCCTGAATACTGTCCAAATGGACAGAAGATTGTATTATAAAATGTTTCTCTTGCTTAACATATTTTCACTATTCACTCATCAAAACATAAAACTTCACAAGGCAAACTTCACAAGAATGCCCCACCCCTGGCAGTGTTCAATGCCAGGTTGGACGGGGCTTGGAGCAACGTGGTCTAGTGGAAGGTATCCCTGCCTTTGGCAGGGGGTTGGAACTGGAGAGGCTTTAAGGTCTCTCCCAATCCAAACTATTTTATAATCTTATGCTTCCTGAAACAGTATAGTAATTCAGATTCTTGTGAATACTGTAGGTATGAAAGGATCACCTCCCGATTATGTATTTTTCAAGGAATAGATCCACAAGCAGTATGTATATGCTGCATTGTAGCAGCACAAGTCACTGTTTCCCTGAGAACCTGAGTCCTACCTGACCTTCTCATTTGACTACAAGAAACATGTATGTGTTTCTTTTGAACACAAAACTGTAGATACACACATTGCAGCTATCTTGCTATATGTTAGGTGAAAAATATACATTTGAAAGAGATTAAAGAATCAGGATGAATTGGGTCATTGAACAGGAGAAAGCCTAGTTCATAATTTAAGCAATGCTAGTTCTGTCATTTTAACTTGGACCAAGGATGCAAACCTCAAATCCCCTGCTGTCCTCACCGTCACAAAGCTGACCCACATTTCTTGTTTAATTAGAAGTGAGCTAACTGGACTTCCAAGTAAGGAAAGTAAAACTAAAGCTGCAGAAATGGCTCATATCCAAGTCCTCTTAGAAAACCTAAGTGAAACTTCTTTGAGCCACCTGGTTTGTGAGCTTGAGTTAAAACTCAAGCAGGGCTCCTGAAGAGCAGGATGGATAAAGTCCTCATTTTCTTTGGTGTCACTGAAGAGATGCAGTAATGCAGTGTGAAGTTACATGATATCTGCAGCTTCTGGAAGCATCTACAAAGTACCTGGATCCCACCCAGCGCTGCCAGCTCTTGCTCATCCTGGGAAATGAACCAGAGAATCATAGAATAGTTTGGGTTGGAGAGGACCCCCCCAAGGTCATCTATTCCAGCCTGTGGAAAACTTCAGAGGGAAAAACCTGGAGTAGCTGATCCACATAGTTTCTGTTTGCGTAAAAGTATTATGAACCCCAAAACATACATAGCACTAATGTAAAGCAAATGTGAAAAATTTCTATCTAAAATTCTATAGAAAGTGACACAAGATTCATGCTATGAACCAGATATCAGAATATACAGTATGTTTTAAACTCTCATTACTGCCAGGGGAGCCATAAAAATGTACTAAAAGCCAGAACAGGCCCCTTTAAATTATTGATTGTAGTTGCCTAATAATAACTCGATGAATAGAAGAAAAATGGTAAAAATGTACTATTAAAAACATATTAAAACAATAAAACATGTCAAGTGCACTGTTCTTCACCAAGCAGTTTTCTGTATAATTTATATTTTTGTACAAGCATCTTTAAGTAAAATTACACTTTTTGCCCAATTTGAGTATTTATGATATTAATTTCCAGAAGGTTTATATGTTTTGCTGAATGCTCATTTCAGAGCAGCACATTGATCCGCACAGTGGAAGTAAAGAGGTCCCAGATGTTAGCTGTACCCACTGTTGACATTTCTAAGTGCAAAAAGCTCATAGGTCTGTAAATGAGCCAAACCTTTGAAAGCTCTTGTTACACAGGGGACAATCCATGGTAGCAATGGGATGCTGCAGCTTTTTGAATCCCAGTGGACACAGAATGCACAAAGCGGGTATCTTGATTGACTGTAGTTTAAAAGGCTGTGTGCAACTGGACAGTAATAAATGACTTACTTAACCTGAACTCAGGGTATGAAGCAAATTCCTAAGAGAGACATGTAAACCCTGCTATTTGCTAACGTACTTGAAAACACATTTTTTTCACTGCACTGTTATAAGGCCATAACTTGAAAACCCGTTATAAAATATAAGTATTTCAGGGCTTTTTCTGATCATACTAGAAGCTTCCCTATGAAACACTGTTATAATGTTGTGCAAACACAAAAACAGATGGAGAAATTGGCTTTCAGCATAATGTATAAAATACAGCACTGTAACCCACAGCAGTAAAGATTACTGGCTAGCTATTAAAATATTTTTTTTAGGATTTAACTTCCACACAGCTCACTAAATTCCCGCTAATTATCATGCAGTTAAAAAGTGAACAAAATGTTAATGTTATTACATTCTAGGCTCTGCTCTGAAAGAAATGATATCGTATATCTTGTTATGCCATTAGAATTTCTCTAACTAGAAAGGAAATCCTTTAAACTTATCTAACAAATCATCTCCACCACTAAGATATTTCTCTTTTAACATAGAGATTATTATTTTATACTATTTTACATTTCTTCTCTTGTTAAACTTTGTTCTTTTTTTTATGGTTATTTTAAATGCTCTATTCAAATAAGGCAAGCCTCTTTCTCAAGCTGTCTGTCTTGTTTTCTAAATTTCAAATTCTAGAGAAAGTAAAAAACTTTTCTAAAAACATTTTCTGAGGAGGTGCAACTGTTTGAGTTCACATAAAGAAGAAATCAGCACAGTCTATTTGCATTATGTTCATCAACTGGCTTCCACAAAAGAATAAATGTATAATAAGGTAGATTAATTGTGAAAAATGACATATTAGTAAAGAGATATCCAGATGGTACTATGTTACTTCCGATATTCCAAATGCAATTATAATGTCTTTATCATTATTGTGAGGGTATTTTATCCCCTCATTTCTAGAAGAGAAAAAAAAAAAAGGCAACAAAACAAAACCAAAAATCAACCCACTTTTCTCCCTTCATAGTATTATAACAGTAAAGCATGTCTGGGATTCCAGTAATTGATAATTCTTAACTAGGTGAAAGGAAATTTCATTACTTTGGCTGGACGTAACATTTGCTATCAAATAAAACATTCTAGGAAAAATGCAATTTTAAGAAATCATAGTTCTTCATAGGTTCAATATAATATACTCTGATTCAAATATAATAACTACCCATAGTAGCACAGCTGCTCTGTAGAGTTGGTATGCTGGGTTAATGACATAGTTTAAGCAACCAAAGAACAACACCTCTGAGACTTGGAGTGTATCTTTTGTATAGGAGAACACTCAAACAATAAATACATTTATCCAGTCCATTAGCTATCTGTTAGGGGGAGCAGGAATTCAGTTCTTGGTCCCTGATTGCCAAAGGTTTCCCCATGGGCATAAGAAACGTATTCTCACAAGTTTTGCTTCCAAGTGAAAAGAAATACCTCAGAAAATAAGGAAATTCCTGTGTCCAGCCACAAGACAGCTAACTTCAAGAATGACAGAAGGATATAAGGAATATGGGAGGAAGAATGTAATGAAAGGAGAAAGAAATTATACTGAAATTTGAGGAAAAAAAAAACAAACCATCAATTTCCAGATGAGACCCTACAAATCTGGCCTCAGTAGAGATCTTTTCCATTTTCATAAACTGAGGAGATAGAATTGGGAACTACTAATTCATTGTAAGATAAAAGGTTTTAAATATTTAAATTATAAATTTAACATTTTAAACCCAAGCAAATAAAAAAAAAACAAACAAAAAACAAACAAAAAAAACCCACAAAACCAAAACCCAAACATTTGCCATTTTCATATTCACAGCTTTCAATTGTATCATTTACAACTTATATATACCCTATAGTTAGATTTAGGTCACATGCATCTTCATTTGCAGGAGAAAATCTCTCTTCAGTTGGTTTTTTTTTTCCTTATAACTGTGCTGCTCAGACATTTCAGCTATGATGGCCAAACTCATCAACACACAAAGGAATATGATTAAAAGTACAGAAGTAAAATTAAGATTGCAATATCTTATCTTCCTAATCAAAAAATATATTAATATAGTATTTTTAATTTATTTAAAGTGCACCTTCAACAGATCAATTTGATTCTTCTGGGTTTGGGGTAAGTGTATACGTAATAATACGTTATGTATATAGTATACACAATGAATCTTTTTATAGTTATTCTCTTTGCATATATAAATCAGAATAAAATCCTTACACGACTGACTATAATGAAACTAGCAAGACGTGAATTCACCCCATAATACCTGTCAAGAATGTATATTATTAGTATTGTTAGTACTGACATTTTACTTCTCAGACTTTTGTTTTTTTCTTTATTAAATTTATTGGTTGTGTGAGCATTGTACAGCTCTAGGAAGTTATTTATCTCATGCAACTTAATGATTGCAACAACAAATATAGATAAAGATCTGGCTGGCTGAGTGAACGAACCACAAGCAATACAAATCAAAATCAAGATTTCTTTTACATTCGAGATGATCATAGAGGGAAAGGGCATAAACTACTTCGATGATATCTTTTACTTGTCAAAAGCAAATAGTAAATTCCTCAAGCAACAGATGTAGTGTTTGGGGAATATATATCCACTCTGGATGGGGTGCTACTCTTCAACCAAGCTATGGTACAAGTCGTTTTGGGAGAGGGGAAGTTTAATGATTTTTTTTATGTTGTCACCAAAGGATTATTTGGATGCTGAAATAATAGAAATAGTGATGTGTTTTTCTAACAAATCGCAAAAATAGTGTCACTAGTACAAAATCTCATACACCCATAGTTGAAGATGACTAAACACCCTAAGGCTGGACAGTAATAGAAATCCAGCAAAGATACAAACCATTAAGTGACCATTAGGCCACCTGCCCTTTTTCGCAAGGTTTGGGATTCATCCATCTACAATCCAGAATTACATCTCTGTCAATTGATGTGTGGCTGTGCCAGCTGCCCTGTGCCCTTTGCATCTTCCACACGGGTGTCACATTTATTAACACCCCTACACATATAGGTGGCCCACTGAAATGTCTAACTTTTAATTTTACCATCCCAGCATCCAACCTCTGTTTCACAAATCGCAGCTTTGTTGACACAAGTGATCTTAACCCATTCTCAAGCGCATGAAGGTGCATCAGAAGGCATATGTCCACAAGTTAACACACTGAATTTAATTAATACATCTAGGAATATCGTAACAGAAACCCAGAGCACCATACAGTGACAAGTGGGTATAGCAAGTGTCTCTTGACTGTAGTTAGTGCATCTGAAAGGTAAATAGCTGGCTGTTTCATAGGCAGTGAATTAAGCTGCCTGTAATTGTACTCCCTATCTGCTTTTCCCCTAGTTCCCTCCTTTCAAGAGCTGGGGCCAGATAGTCACTGAATTGAACTGCAAAACACATGACTCTCTGACACTGAGGTTAGAACTATCATAAGCACTGACTGGAAATGGCTGCAAGTAGTACTTGTTGTGCCCTCACTTTCCATTGGAAATCGAGTAATGACACAGGCAGCAAGTAGAAGCCCTTGCAAAGGTCACGGATTTACACTGGCAGAATCAATTTCTTGCAACAGTGTGGCAGAAGCTGTAGAGGAATTTTTTAACTAAGACTTTGTTATTTTTTATGTATTTTGTGCATGCTGTCTCCTTTTAAAGAAAGGGAAAAAAAAAAAAAAAACAAACCAAAAACTAAATGATGCTAGAATTTGTGTCATTGAAAGCTGTAAATCCAAGGTCCCTTGCCAGGGTTTCCACTGCCCAATATACAAAATACAGTGTCAGTTCAAAACCTCAACAAAGGCAGAAGTAAATGCTTCGGTTCTAAAAGAACAGAGACTGAGCTCACAATGGCAAAGGCAATATGAGCAAAAGAATGTAATTTCTAAAGGAAATGGCTACTACAAAGCACATGAGCATCCTCAGTCAACACTGGAAGGCTATTAATTTATGTCCAGGCCGCCACAACCTTTCCAAATGTGCAAATGCTTAAACCCTTCTGTTTGCAAACATGTTAACATTCCACTGAATCTGCAGGAGAGCCAAGAGCCTTATTCATGTGAGTTCCAGTTAACTTTAACCTGTCTCTGGCTTGTACCGCTAAATTATTCAGATTAATAGAATTCATTACTTGAATCCACTATTAATTACGTTAAAATATATATAGATACAGATATAGATACAGGAAAGTAAGAGAAAATCCCAGAGAGTAATATATATACGCATTACCATCATGACAATGCCAAATAACATACTTTTTAATCTTAACAGAAATTACCTCTCAGAAATTCAGCTTTTCCATATATACCAGCACAGTGTATCTCTTATAATAGAATTTGAACTAATCAGGCCTTTTTTATCAGGAAGGATTGATGGGAAGAGTAATCACCAAGATAAAGTTAAAAATAACATAAATTAAAAGCAAGAAATGTTTGTTTTAACAAAAATTATGTCAACAGTGTTTGAAAACTCACAGCAAACACATCTTGTTACCATTTTGCATGCAGATTTAAGTGAATAAATGAAATCAATCCCATGAGAAAGAGTTCACTGGGGTTTTTTGTTGTTTTTTCTTCTCCTTTTGTCCAGGGTTCTTCTCCAACTGAAACACCCCAGGAAAGGATCACACTTAAGAACACATTTAACTTTCACTGAAGTGAATAGGCTTTAAGCAATTGTTAGAGAGCTTTTCTGAACTACCTCCAAAAGTTTAAAGCAAAGCTGTGAAGTTCCAGTTTTTCAGTAACTGCATGTGTTCAGGCCTCAATTTCGCAGTCACATTCTCTTTAATTTCCACAGGATTCAGCATTCCTCTGGTGATTGAGGAATACTCAAGATGGCAAAACTTCTGGGTAAGTTTTTAAAGGTATTTAAGAACACAAACCAGCAGCCAGTGATGTTTCCACTAACTGTGAAGTAAAAACTGAGGTACCTGCACCTTTAAGTGCCTAAATACTTTTGAAAATCTGCCTAGTGGCACCTTAGGTCTTATGCCAAAACCTTTAACTTTTGATATAACCAAAAAGAAGCAATGAAAGTTTTGTCCCTAAAAGACAATAATCTTTGTCTTTTTAAAGGGGGTTTGAAACTTTCTCAACTGTTTCTTCCCTATCCTCTCAACTCACTTTTGCTTATGATATCCCTCTCTGGTTCCTGGAAAGGTCTTCTGATAGGGAGTACAGGCGGACTTTCCCCCAACTACTTATCAATGGGATTCCTATAACTCACCAGAATGTCTTACAGCTCTCTTACTGATGATCTTACTCTAAATTACATATACCGTGGTGTCTGGAGGTGGAGGAGTAGGGCAGAATCCTGAAGTTTTGACCTCAAAACACTCCTACTCCACACCAACTCATTTAATTTGCTCTGCACCCTTTCTGCAAAATAGATTACATGTTGCTCAACTGTACTAAAGAATTAAATCCATGTACTTTAATAGTACTCAGGTATTATCTCAGGTATTACCTATGGTATTATTGCAGGTATTATCAATGGAAAACATCCATGTTGCACTCCAACCCATGAAAGTAACATGACTGCTTTTCCTTAACGTGACTGCTTTTCCTTATTGTACTGTTTCTTGACCCTATGACAGATTCCATTACCTTAATCTGTCATAGGGAAGTACTACAGTGATTTTCACAGAAATCAGTGGAAATTTGTTTTATTAACGTTCCTAGTAAACACTTCCATGATTATATTTGTAGCAGGACTTGGCTCCCTATTAACTCCTAGAGCAGGTCTAGAAATCTTCAGTTGGAAGGAAACTGACATACTTACAAGCACAGTGCCTACAAAAATTAATTTCATTTCAGGATGGGATTATCTGTTTCTACAAAGACTATAACATCTCCCTAACCGTGTTAGCTGCACAAGTTGCTTTTAAAATCAAGGGTATAACCCACCTCATCGTGAAACATATCTAAAACAGGGCGTACCCTCTCCAACACCACAACGTCCATGGAGATCCCTTTGGTTCAAGCATACACATTTACCTTTAGGAAGACTGGCATGCCCAAATTTTAGTTTTACCTTTGAAGTCCCCTGCTTCTGTTGTAGACTTGACATGATTTCCCGAGGGAAGCTGCTCCGGAGCGAACCCGACCTGCGGCACATCCCAGAGCACGAGAGCTTCACCTCAGACAACAGAAAACCACCAACGGTCGGCAGACCCGTTAGAGTGACTGACGCGTTCTGGGCGTTGCCAGAATAACGGACCCACCCACCCCCCTCAGCCTATCAGAAGCAGCCTAGGGAGCGCGAGCACGCCAGGGGAGGCGTGGCGAGGCAGTTTGCGCGGGAAGGTGTGTGAAGGAGGCGCTTTACCACAGAATCCCAGACTGGTTTGGGCTGGAAGGGACCTTAAAGCTCATCCAGTTCCAACCCCCTGCCAGGGCAGGGACACCTTCCACTAGAGCAGGTTGTTCCAAGCCCCTGTGTCCAACCTGGCCTTGAACACTGCCAGGGATGGGGCAGCCACAGCTTCTCTGGGCACCCTGTGCCAGGGCCTCAGCACCCTCCCAGGGAAGAATTTCTTCCTAATGTCTCATCTCAATCTCCCCTCTGTCAGGTTAAAGCCATTCCTCTTTATCTTGTCCCTACAGGGAACAAAAAAAGCCCCTCTCTGGGTTTCTTGTTGGCCCCTTTAGGCCCTGGAAGCTGCTCTAAGGTGTCCCCAGAGCCTTCTCTACCCCAGGCTGAACCAGCCCAGATCTCTCAGCCTGTCTCCATAGCAGAATTCCTCCAGCCCTCAGAGCAGCTCCATGTCCTGCTCTGGACTCTCCAACAGCTCCACATCCCGCTTGTGCTGGGGGCTCCATAGCTGGATACAAGACTGCGGGGGGTTCTCACCAGAGAGGAGGTTGGTCCTGTTGGTGCTTATCACCCTCCCAGAAAGAGCTTGGACATGATGTGCACCCAGTGCAAAGTTATGTCCTCTGCACCCTCCAGGAAGGATGTAGTAACTCAGAGCTCTCAAGAAAATATGCAGCCATCCAGGTCTCAGGCTGCAGGGAGTGCCAGAGCCTTTCAGTGGTATCAGATGGCAGCAGGGACAGCAGCTCTGACAGATGTGACCAGGTGGATGATCTGTTCAGCAGGGTGGCAGAGCTAAAAGAGGAAGTAGAATGGTTAAGAAGCATCAGGGAGACTGAGAGGCATACTGGTGGTTGGACCAGATGACCTTTGAAGGTCCCTTCCTACCCAAATTATTCTATGATTCTGTGGTGGAACCAGGCTCTGACCTCTCTGAGACAAGAACAAGAACAGCCAGCAGAAGGAAAACCAAGATCCAGAGGGTCCTGAATTCTCCCCCTGCCAGACTGAAGGCAGTAGCTTAAAGAAAAGGAATGTATGGGTGCAAGTCCATGCTCCACTTCCCTATCTCGCCCTCCCAGGCGCCTCTGTACAACAAGTATGAGACTCTGGATATGAACCTGATGAGATCCATCCTGGAGTCCTGGGGAATAGGCTGATGTAGTTGCCAACCCACTCTCCATGATATTTGAGAAGCCCTGGCAGTCAGGTGAAGTTCCTGGCCCCTGGAAAAGGGGAAACATTGCACCCATTTTTAAAAAGGGTAAAAAGAAGAACCCTGGGAACTACCAACCTGTCAGCCTCTCCTCTTTGCTGGGAAGAGCTCCTAGGAGCTATGCTAAGGCAGATAGAGGACAGGGAGGTGGTTCCCTTTTACCCCTTGTAAGTATGTTTTTCCTTTTCCCCCATTATCATCACTGTGTAAAAAGAGCATGCGCATTTTGCACAAATTTGATACTTCTGTTTCTCAGAAAAATATTAATATTAAACCCTTTCCATTGTATTTGGAGAATATATAATCTTCCAAAATATTTATTTTCATGACATGAATAATTGAGGGTTTCTTTAAGACTACTACAATATTAACAGCAGTATTGTTTTGGATACTTCTCTCAAAGACACTAAACAAATTCATGTTCTTTGTTTAAAAGATGTAATTCATTGCCTGTGGCATCTTGTCATGAAGAAGATGGAGCACACTTGCCTCTTTGGTATCTAAAATGGCAGATAGGCATCGTGGTAAATGGGGGCCTGAAAGCAATAGCTTATTTGTAAAGGCACTTGTAAAATACTGCAATGACTAATTTTAAAATCTAAAAGCAGATATGAGAAATGAATACAAGTTAGTGCCTTGAACGCTGGTGTATCTTTTGACATTTACTTTCCATATGCATCATTACTAAAAGAGGTAATTTTTTTTTATTTCATTGTAAAACTTTATTTGTACCTTAAAACGAATTGGTCACAGATATCGTTCACCAAGGCAAATTCTGTATTAACACAGACACCCTATCCAGAAGCACTGATCTATCACGTCTTACTTATATCATAATAGATAGAGGAGCATAGGAAGACGGTGTTATTACACAAGACTCATATACGACAGTCTTAGTAGCTTATTTGCTTGCTTACTGCCAAGTTTCTTTAAACCATTAGAGATGAGTGTTTCAAAGTTTTGAATGAACTATTTTGAGAGCGATACAGGTGACCAGCATCTGAGCTGGTCATTAACGTCAATAAATCTTTAAGTAATGCTCTACCTGGAGTAAGATCAACTACTGAGCCAAAACACCCTGCTAATCAACTTTTCTTCCTCTGCTATGTTATTTTGTACCAGATAAACACCCACACAATCTCGCATATGCTAATAAATTCATCAGTCTTGATTGAAAGCGAGTTCATGTGCTACCAACTCTCTGAAGAGTGCAGCTGGTCTTCCTGCATTTGTGTAGGCCTAAACCAAGCCTGCTCTTGCTATTTCTGATAAATATTTATATAGCAATGTAAATTTACAAGGAACATTACAAACAGATCAAATATGTTCTTGGCCACAAAAGAGCTTAAAACAATATATATGTATTCCCATTGGGAAAATAATTACTGAACAATTGCAAGAAACAGTACAATACACAAACAGCTTAGTTTTTAATGACAAATTGGCTATGAAAAGAATCATAAAGTTACAAAAGAACTGGTACAATATTCCTTTAGGGATACATGACTACTGCTTCGATCCTGTAGTATGCCAGGTTCTAGATCAAGCTACTCTTTTAAAAGGAAATAACATCCTTTCTTCTCTAAAGTGTACTCTTTGGCAATTCAGGAAGCCTGGCTGGAGTCAGCACTCTTCATAACTCTGAAGGAACCTACCTTTTAATCCAGTAAGAAATGATAAGTAACTGATAAACAGTAAGAGAGATTCTATTACAATGCAGGCACATATTCCCTTTTTTTTTTTTTGAGTCAAGACGCTTATGGAAAATCTGAGCATATTGTAACTGAAAACATTTATTGCAGAAAACATTATCAACATATTCAGAAATACTCTTTGGTAATGAAACTTTGAAACAGTTGCTATTAAGAGAGTATGTTTTACTGAGGGAGAAAGATCAAGAGATTTTTATAATTAAAAATTTGCTCACAACTAGCAACATAGTTTTCAAAGGCGTTCTTGTTGCTGAAGAAGACTAGACAGATTCTTCTTTTCCATCCTACCCCCCAGGAACTTATCATATTAAAAGTTACTTGTCTGAATTATTCAAGTGCCTGCCTCTAAAATGAGTCAACAGGACAAGTGAAAAATAAAACCACAGAGTTCCTTTGCAATAATTTGCTTTCTTTCAGATTACCACCTTTTCCATCCTTTTTTAATCACTTCTCCAAAACTCAAAGTAAATATAGTTCCAAGCAAAATTCATAACTGTAGAAATGGATACAATTGAGATTATGGCTGTTTTCTGATACCTTGTACTCTTGTTTCAAATAATGTTACTCTCAGAAATATTACACTTCTTGGGTAGCAACATATAATAATACATTTCTTATTCTTCTGTGTGCCCCAGCTCCATTCCCCATCTAAGCAAAAGTAGGACTGGAGTAGGAAGTGAGTCAGGATTACTGTTTGCAACATTGACAGATGAGGAATAAACACAACCTGATCTCTTAGCACCCCCCCACCATATAGCTACTGATGAATGTATGCATGAATATGCAGAAAAAGTGTCCTGCTGTTATCAGCTACCAAAGCTGATTTACCCACATGCAAAGACAGACCTAGGAAATGAATTATGAATATCAAAAATGCAGTTGGTGACTTTGATCTCCCTTGGGAAACTCTTATTTCTCATTGTCTTCAGTAATTGCAGAAAATAGATGCCCCCCTCCTCCCCTTCCCCCAACCAATCTGTGTTTTCATTCTGATTTCCATGAACAATAACTACAAAAAATGATTCCTTGAAATTGAGCTGGTAAAGCTCTGCATGAAGACCACGAATCTTGTTATGCCACCATCAGTTAGTGGGCTTCTGGAAACAGCTTTCTTTGCAAAGGGCAAGGTAATCCCCAGTGCTGGTGATATCCAGGCCAGTGTTCTTACTAGACTGAGACTGACTAAGGGCTGATTTCTTCTTAAACTTCTTTAGAAGAAACTTAATAGAATATATAATTTTTTCTTTGAAAATTATGGTACATGTTCCTAAAAGATTTATGGCCCATTTTTCTCCACAGAAATTCAGATTTCCCTGAAATCTTTGTCTCTGGTGGAACGTACAGTGATAGGATGTAAAAAGCAAAGGTGAAAAAGCAGAGGACACCTGAATAACTTCAGTATTGGAGAGCAGCCATGGCCTGCCTGCCCTGGTACTGGTAGCGCTGCCTTGCAAATTCTGTGGTGAGTGTGCAGAAATTTAATCTTTCCTGAGCAGAATTTATTAGGATTATAAACCATTTATCTGTTTTATGTATTAGAAAATTTTATGCAATATGCAAAAAGAAGTAAAAAAGAAAAAGCTGAAACTGGGGAAAGGAATTTATGTGTGGTTCAGGGGATTTTAATACTGATGAACTTAGAGTGTGGATAGCTTGAAGTGATAAAAAAACTAGGAAACAAAGCTACCTGACATTTCGAAACTGTCCATAAGTATCCAGTGACCTTGAGATTTATTAAAATTCATCTATGAGGGTCAAATAAAATATAAATTTATGTGAAGGGGGTGTTGCCATAAAAACATAAAGACTTTGAGTTTTCTGTATATTCGTGATGCCCCAAATTTCACTTAAAGATTTATACATTAAGTCAAGCAGCAGCAGTAAAATCATCATGTAAATGTCATTTCCATCTTCATGAGGAGGGGTTTTTTAAAATATGCATGTTCATTTGAGTGTTCATTTGGGCATAGCATACACTTGCCTATTGAGTGATCCCACTTTTTTTCCCAGATGTCCTACTGACTGTTGTTAGGTGGTTTGTTTGATTTGTTTAGGGAAAGAAATCATCTAAGAATAGAAACCAACATACAAATTCCTCAGAGCTCCTTGGCAAAAATTAGAATGCTAGGTTTTAAAATACAAATAATATACACAAACCATTAGGACCCTGAGGACACCATCAGCCCTTACCAGTCCCAGGGCTCCCTAACACTAATAAAAATGAAGTATTTTCTATTTAGTGGAGCTATACAATTAAATGTGCTTTTAAATTATAGTAACAAAAAAAGATTTTCATGTTCTTCCATTTTTATCTCCAAGTAGCTGTGAGCTTCTCAGCTGCACTCCAGGAATATATAAAGAAAAAAAATCTTACTGTATAAAGAAATCACTTTGGTTGGAATTATAAATTTGGGACATTTTATAAGTTGATTGGTTGCTGGTCTGCAGTGTTCATATGTAAAGTTTCTGAAGATGTACTGAAAGTGTTATCTCTTACTGCAGGTACAGCAGCAAGGTAAGAGTCCACAGTTCAAATTACAGCAAAAGAAAAATGAGTTCATCAAAGCCAATAGAGTTCTTTCATATGCTACATTGGTTAAAGTGGAAAAAATCATCAGATATTAAAAATACCTGTGTATGATACATGCCCAGATGAAGGTGTAGTCTTTAAGAAAGGGCTCATTTTTGTCAAAAACAGTTTGACAGTCCTTCTCTAATTATTTTTAATTTCTGCATAGAGATGGACAAAAAAGTTCACCTCAACTGATCTATTTGGCAAAAAGATTTCAACTGGTATTCGTATTCATTCTTATGAATGCTCAGTACAAAATAGATCAGTCTACACTAACCTTCCCAACTGCTATTGTTTCAAGTGCTGTCTTCAGCACACACAATTCACAGTATGTGACAGGTCAGCTCTGGGGAGATGGCAAAGCTGCACCATGGGACAGACGCAAGAGGGGCTGCTCTAAATCTCTCCTGAGTAACTTAACTTTGTCTTTCTTCATTAGCTGTACAGAGAGCCCAGATTCTCAATTTAAGCCGGCAAATTCTATGTTGAATATAAATCAGAGCTAAAACTTCTGACAGAGCATTTTTTCTTCTGAAAATAAATACCCAGCATTTTTCTTAGGTAAAATTAATCTTTATGCCTAGGCATAGCACTCAGCCTATACAATATGTATTTTTCACCTCCTCCCTATTTCACAGTCTTAAATAAGGCTTAAATATTGCATAACTCTTCCTTTTAACTGTCTGAATGGTGAAGAACTTTGTGTTACATGAACATCCTGATGAAAACATGCCCTGAAAAATATCAAGAGTATGAAAGAGAATACAAAGAAAGCCAATTTATATTTCACAGAAAATCCTGTGTTCAGTACTTGTTTCATTCTGCAAACATAATTTAATGTGTTTAATGTCTTCATAAAAGATATCTATGTTAAAATTTCACATTCACAACAAAAACATCAGATTTTAAAGTTCCCTCTCAGTTGGGTCACAGATAATGAGAGCCTTTACAATCAAATGAACCATTTCCTCCTAAAAACCTTCTGGAATTCAGCAGTTTTCCACAGTTTTTCAAATTCAACAAATTAGCATATTTCCAGTGTATTTTCTTAGAATTTTTTCAGTCAACTCCATATGCAAATATTAGTGAAGTACATTGTCAAATAGTGTTCAAGCAAACGCTACAGAACATTCATTTTCATTATCCTGTTATCTCTACTCAAGAGAGATATTGATTGCACCAGTTCAATGTCAAGGTCCTAAAAATAGAAAGCAGCATTTCATAAAAGTAGAAGGGACATAATTCCTATCCTGGATTACCCCACAACTATCAGTTACACAGTAGGCGGGTGAAAAGGGCAGGAGAAGATTGAAGAGTATTAGGAGTTTTCTGCTATGAGTATAGTCTATTGCTTTCTAAGTTTAAATGGCCTGAAAAGCTAGAAAGATCTGTTATAGACTGGATGCAAATGAATGTTTCAAAATGCAGAAAGTATCTGCAGCTATGTCATTATAAGGTGTGGCTTGACCCCAAGTACTGAATTTAGCCTCCCATCCATCACAGACTAATTATGTTTCCAGAAACAAAAAAAGGATAATAATTCAATGTGATCTGCAAGAAGTGGCCATATAACTGCCATTAACCTATGCGTCACACTAAGTAATTGTCCTAAGGTCCTACCACTAATCCTGACTTTGAAGTTTTGTTCAATAAAATGTGAAAAAGGAAAATATTTTGGCCTCCTGCAAATGACCATTAGTACTCACACTAGAATCGTCATCTAATATGAAGGTTCCTATGTAACAGAGCCATTGACCAAACTTTGTAAATGGGACAAAATGCCAGCATTTATACAACAGAAACTCCTTGTCACAGTTTCACTTACTTTTCCAGGGGACCCACACTATGTTGTGTAATTTATGCCATAAGGAATATTTATTTATCTTCACTGTGCTGATGGAATGTCCTGTACTAGTCAAAGTTCAATACCTTAACTCCAAAGATCTCTCCAATAACAGATACTCATGTTAACTACTCAGTTTTCAGCATGGCTTCCCTGAACTGTATGAGGACACAGTAAAGAGAAGATGGAAAAAATTCATGCGTCTCTTGGAAGGGATGTTGAGACTCCCTGACAACAGTCTTGACAGGTGTGCACAGGCCTTTTATTGCCTAGGATCATGATTTCAGTTCCCATTCTTATGACTCTCCTTTGAAAGATAATGCTTATTATTTTTCCATGCTTCTAAAATAGAAAACATGTTCTGTTCACTGGCTTCCTGGCAGCAACTGAAGGAGTTGGCAGGGGCTTCCCTGTGAGTGCACACAGGACCAAGACATAATCCCGTCTTTGACAATGTACTAATGAGTGATAAATTCTTTCAAGTGCAAAGAAGGGAGAATGGATGTATTAATAATCTTTAAGCTCTGTTAGTGCAAACAGTAGCTGTCTGTTCCTAATTACGTAACTAAAAAACATGCTGCATCAGAAAAGTCTTTTCCCCAAATCTCTCAGTTGTTTCTTATGAGCAGAACAGGGTAAATACTGCAGGGAATATTGGCAACTATGAATATACATTTTTAAAACATTGGTCCTGAATTCAGTTTTTTTGATGTTCACAATCCCTTTCACTTGCTTCACAGTAACACTCAAATCAGTATCTTTAATACTTTTTATTTGTGCAAATATTCATGTTAACAACTTGAGTAATAAAAGTCCCACAGGCTTGAAAAAAAAGGGAAGTAAAAAACATGCTATACTCTTCGCAGACACCTGGTTTGATGAATAAAATAAGGAATATATCATGTTCAAATCCACATCTGCTTGTGGACACTTTATAAATTTAAGTAGGCTATACCCATTTACTGAACAGGTAGCTAAATGTCTGTGTACAGGCTACAGTACAGCTACACAAGGATGAGAGAGCAGAGAAAGCTATGTCATACATCACTCAGTGGAGAATCTGCTGCTGATTAAGAGCCATTGGAACATTTATGGAAGAAAAAAATCCCCAGCAAGGCTCATTAGCTCAGACATAGTGTTATGCTAACAGCTGGCACACAGCTGGCTAACTTTTGCCTGAGCAGAGCAGCTGTACGTCTATCTACAAAATGATGCAGCAACACCACAATTATACTGGAAAGAAGAAAAAAACACTGAAGGAACTAGAAGACATACACACATTGAGCTGTGGGTGCAAAAGCTCTTTCTGAGTTCCCTACTGGAACAGAATCAAGGTCCTTTTAATTTGGTAGGCTGTCTCTCGTGATGGTCAGACTGAGAGGCTTCAAAGGAAGACTGAAGAATTGCATGCTATAATTATGGCAGATAATCATCCCAAAAAAACTGCTGAGGGTGTTGTTGTATCCTGAAGTTTAGCAGTCCTCAAAATTGTGTTGGCAGTGACCATTGTCAACATTTTGTGATATCTTCATCATTATATGAATATTCAAATCTTTCTGGAATTTCGCTTAGTCTTTGGCCTCATTAGCAACACGTACAAATGTGTTTCATAGTTCAATTACATACTGTGTGACAAAATTTTCACACACAGATTTGAATCAGTTTCTTTTCAGTTTTACAGAATACCTTTCTCATTATATATGGCAAGAAAAAAAGAACTAATCTATTGCCTTTTAGACTATTCTGTAGGTTGGAGGTTTGTTGATGGGGGTGTTTTTTTGCTCATGTGTTTGGTTTTAAGTGTTCATACGACTCATATGATTCTTCTTCATAAAAGAAACTTTGATCTTTCAAGTTTTTGACGAGCAATCTCATGATATCCCAAAATAGTAATTGATTCTCTTCTCTTGTTCCTGAACCTGGAATGAAATCTGGCAACACTTTTTTTGTAATGAGTTGACAAACACTTAAGCAAATCTCTTAGGTGAGATCATATAGTATTAAAATATTATTATCTTATTTCCCAGTATTGACCTCCATTAAGTCTTCTATCCATCCCCCCAAAATTGCTAGCTTTTCTGAACAGTGGATTGAGAAGATACCTTCAGCTATATGTTCATAACTGTTCCCAGGTTTGCCATCTAACTTCTACTTAGCACTTCAACAATAAGGGAGCAAATTGTTAACCCAGCCCCATGCTGCGCTCAGTCAATTTGCTCAATATGGTTGAATCCTATATTATGTCTACATTTGTATTTCAAAATGTTTTAAGAACAAATTTATGCATATTCAAAAGAATGAAAAGTTCAGATGTTACTTGGAAGTACCTATCACTTCTACAGGGACACCTGTGGACCGAGATGAATATTCAACAAAGTATATTGGATAGAAGTTACCATATAAAATAACTCATTAAAACCCTAAATTACAAAAAAATCTATATGAGATAATAAATAAACAAAATTAAACCTCGAAAAGAATAGGAGGAGGACAGCTCAAGGAAAATAAAGGCGTTCTTCATAAAAGGTGAACATTTTTAGTGACTCAGTTAACAGGAAACAAAAACTAAGCTGTTTTGAGGGATTATTACTCATACAATAGGACAGTTCAAGGGCAATTACACAAAAGCTTTCAAAACAATTTTTTCTAAAGTGTACCAAGGAACTTAACAAGATCACTGCAAATTTTTCTATCTTCCTTAATTCAAATACACAAGATAAAAAATTGCATTTGAAAAAAAATGCAGTGATAACCTACTGGGTTTTATTCCTCATATCAAAGTTATTATCACTTGTGGAGACTTGAAGCTTACTTTTTCCATCCAACAACAAATCTACCATGAGCCAAGAGAACTACATAAACAGATGGGATTTTGCATTCCCTTCCTTCATGCTGCACCACATCACAGTGAAGTCCATTTACTTCCATGAGAATCATGATTTTCCTAGTTTTTTTTCATCTCAATCTTCCTTTCCAAAATGCAGCTTCATATGGTCCGAACAGGTGCTGTATGGTTTCTGCATCCCCAATAGCAAGTATCTGCTTCCAAATCTCAAGTGTTATAAAGCCAAGCAGCCCAGTCCTGGGAGTGGCATTTCTTTTTAAGCCCCACAGGATTAGGATGCCAAAAGTTTTATACCCTGTACAGAGTAATTCACTCTATAAGGAAATTAATCATTACCCTGTCTTCTCAATACTTTTCAGAAAATTTATGTTTGGTTTTTGGCAAACATGCTTTATGGACAACTGTAAAACATCTATGGGTAACAGCTACAGAGCTTGCAACTGCAAAGAATTAAGTCACTGCTACCCCTGGAGTGCTAATGAGGTAAAAATGTGCTGAATTTTCCTACTTCCCTTGAAATACACATATTATGCTTGCTACAGGTGCACAATGCTAATTTGCTTTTTGGGCAAACTGTGCTCAATTTGCATAATTTTAACATCCAGAAACCTGCAAGCATCAGGAAAATCTGTGTGTTTCTCTGCCTCTAACATTAAGTCATTGGATAACTAAGAATCAATATCAGCTCTCACAACCAGGAGGAAAGCCCTACTGGAGTCTTGCATTAGCTAAATTATAGGATCAAAGTTTTGAGGTATACCAGCCCAGATCTTTTATCTATAACCAACATAACCATGGTAATTTCACTGTCTGCAGCACCAGAATAATTTTTTTCTGACCCAGCCACACTGACAAAAAATTGTCAGTTACTAATGATCCATCCACTTGGAAGACATTGCTATAAGCTTATCTGATAAACACAGAACTTAAGCTTAGCAGTATCTTGTACACAAGTTGTGAACTAATTTCAAGCTTCCAGTTTGCTTTAGCAATAATTGAACATGATAGAGCTTATGTATCTTTAAAATAAAAGTGTGATATTTTTATTACTTCATCTTTTTGTCATTTGTCAAGTTAAATATTTCTATGTATGCTGAAATGACTTGAAATAAACAGTCAGTAGATGAAGACACCTTTCTAATGGTCACTGCAGCCAAAGAAGTTTGTTGATGAGATGACTTGAAATAAACAGTCAGTAGATGAAGACACCTTTCTAATGGTCACTGCAGCCAAAGAAGTTTGTTGCTGAGAGGATGTACAGGGAATACAGTGTAAAACGTAATGTAAAATAAGATGAAGAAAATACCAATACACATCACCAAAAGAGCACATCTCATCCATGACAACAGAGAAATCTTAGTAGGGAATAGCTACTAATTAGTACTCAGAGTTCAATCAGGATCTTTAAAACCTTCTTTGGATTATTGTGGGTTGTTCAATTTGGGGTTACCTGGCTACAGAGTGATAAAATTTTGTTTCACAATGCATTCAGCAAAACAAGAGTTTACCAAATACCAAATGAGAAAGAACTTGAATCTGTTGTTAAAAATAAGGAGTATCTTGACCTTTTATTCTGCCATTAAGTACGTCCCTATGAAATCTCTGGTTTTGCTACTGTCTTGGTGACTACGGTATTTTTGCCCAAATTTACAGCTAAACCAAAAAAAAAAGTAGTCAGCAAAGGCAGCAGTCACAAAATGGCTAGAAAGAATGACAGAGAAAGAGTAAAAAATAACTCTATCTATTGAACACATCAGAGAAAGGCCAACAGTTGAAACAAAAATAGGGAAAACAGAGCATGGATCAAAAATTACATGAAGCAAACACTAATTTGGTGGTATAAAAAACACAAATGCAATTTACATCCTGACATCAGAGAAGCGTATTTCTCAGAAAGAGACACAAACCTCCAGATCCTACAGAAAATCTGAATATCTGTATTGGGTATAAGAAGTGGTATCCTGGGCTGGTGGAACAGGCTGTCCTATATGCTGGCATTTCTTGGTGTTTGCAGGTGGCACTAGAAAAACTCTGGAGCTATAGACAAAGTGCTGCTAAGAATTTGTTTATGGCAGCTGCATTAACACACTCGACATTAGTTGTCTGGAAGGTCAGACCAGAAACATTATTAGTATTATGAAAAAAAAGGCAAAAGCAATATTGCCTAGTCTGAATCTTAAAGTGAGTGGGTTTGGTGCTGAACAGAAGGGAAATGATATTACTATAAAAACTTCTATGACTTTCCCCTCCAACAGGACCACAAGAACTATATTCAGTTATAGCAGTGGGAAGTTTACCCTTTCCAGTCAAATTTACCCTGGAAGCACCATGGGATCAATCACAAAAAATCCTGCTGTGCCACACACCATGTGCATCAACTAGACACAGGAGGAGAAGCAGCCACAGAGACTTCTCCCAACAGCTCCAATCTGCTCTCACACTATTTCTGACCTTGGCATGATCATAATACAACTAAAGGTATGTGTTGTTTTTTTTTTTTTTTGGCCAGAGTTTGCTTCTGTGTCCTCCATACATGCCGTGTAGTTAACTTTGCATCTTCTTTGTTCCTTAGGGCTATTGTAAACTGATAAGACGCCCAAGTATTTACAATTTGTCCTACACCTCATTACTTCTATTTTGACTCTAGGCAAAATGCTTCATCAGCAACAATTTTGATCTGTTTCCTTTTATATATTTTTGTTTGCTTTTTGCTCATCACTCTTTCTTTATTTCCAAGAGCAACTGCTGCTTTTTTAACTATGGTTGCTTGCTTTTTTCTTCTCACTTCATGTCAGCATACTTCATCCCCAACTTGTGTCCTTTGCTACCTTCCAATCTGTCTTTCTTTCAGTCCCTTGTCTTATTCATGGAATCCCAGACTGGTTTGGGTTTGAAGGGACTTTAAAGCTCATCCAGTTGCAATCCCCTGCCATGGACAGGGACACCTTCCACTAGACCAGGTTGCTCCAAGCCCCCTCCAACCTGGCCTTGAACACTGTCAGGGATGGGGCAGCCACAGCTTCTCTGGACAGCCTCATCTCATCAAAATCCCACCTAAATCTCCCCTCTGTCAGGTTAAAACCATTCCCCCTTGTCCTGTCATTGCATGCCCTTGTCAAAAGCCCCTCTCCAGATTTCTTGTAGGTCCCCTTTAGGTATCGAAGACTGTTATGAGGTCTCCCCTGAGCTTTCTGCTTGCCTTCTCTGGTACTTTCTTTTGTGATGTGTTACAAACGCCTGAACTATCAAGAAGTAAAGATAACACTAAGGACTCTCAAAACAGATTGTGTGGACTAAACAAAAATAAACTGAATCAAGCATTTAAACTAATAGTAATTAATACTGCAATTTCTGGAAAGGGCAACTCTCACTTCCCTTAGTGAAAAGTTATTTGAACTAGGCATCCCAACAATAAAGCTGCCCTGAAGTGTAAAAATACTAGCCATCTGACACAGTGCAGTATTCCCTTAGTGAATCTCATCAGCAGGTGCATCATTTATGCTAGAAACACCATGATCTCCACTACCTATGTGCAGCTTCACACCACAGATATCCCTCTGCTTTGATGCCTTAGTAATTCTCACCAACATTAACAATTATAACAATTTTTGAATCAGAGTATATCTTCTGATTACTAGGAAATTATACCCTTATGAAAAGTAATGTATTTTTAGTATACTTGGCACCCTTTTAGTACAGCTAAGTATCTGTAGAATACTTGAATTATAGCAAGTATACTCATTTTTCATAAGTGTAGAGTGACACATTATAAAACAAATTATTATAATCAGAGATTTTCTTGATGCTATCAAAGGGCTTGATTCAAAATGGGACACGTTCAGCCCGCATTAGCAGTTAGAGGGAGCTGAGGGCACTCAGCACCTTCGAGGGAAGTTCCCGCGTAAGACCCAATCCTGCAGCTGTGCAAAATGCAATTTCTTTGATTGCTTATACTAATTTGCATACTACATCTATGATTCAGCCACACTGATAAATTACACTAGAATATTGTGTTGTTCTGCCAGCCTCACAGACTTGCTATACATTGGTATAGTGGTGAACTTGGCAAGTCCTGGGAGAGTGGTTGGACTTGATGATCCTGAAGGTCTTTTCCAACCTTGATTCTGTCACTCTATGGTTTTCAATCTGCAAGGTCCTTGGAAAAGAGCTTGGTTTTCATTCAGAGCCCCACATGACAGAGACGACCCAGAAGCTCTCCTAGCACAAACGGGCCCTTGCCACACTGATATATCCAGGCAGTTCCATGATCCTAGCAGAGAGGATGAGGAAGGTGATGACTGCTGATGATGATTTCATGGAAATTTATACAAATGACACACAAATGGCATTCATATGAATTCCATATAAATTACATCAATTACATATGAGTAGGAACTTCAGTGAAATTTTTAAAGGAATTACATGAAATTATATGAGCAACATTTATAAAATACTTAGATGAGTTTTGTAAGAGTATTTTAAGAAATATTAAGCACAACACGTCAGGGTTTAAAATAATCTATCTTGGAGACTGCAACAAAATGTTAACCTCACATCTGCTTACTGTGGGGTTTCTTATACATTTCTTTCAAGCACACGATTCTACAGACAGTTACGGGATGACATGAGCTTCCGTGTTCTTCTGGTGACTGTTGTCGACTCAATGGCAACATACAACAGTTTGTTGTTCAATTTTGCTTTTAAGCTAAAAGTTTGCTTATACTTTGCTGCTTAAAAACTGTCTGAAACCAGTTTTTGAACTAGAGAATACTTGGGTATTTAAAATTGATTTAGTTCGTTACATTTTTGCAATCAAAGGCATTCAGTTGCACAGTATTTACACATACTATTCTTAAACTCAAATCTGGAAGGACAGCCTCAAGATTTGTCTGCTGCATGCAGATACAAACACTTGATACACATTATATCATGTTATCACATAAAGATTCACTTTTCCAAGATATGGACATAGGGGCCTCTCTTGTAAAGAGCAAAGATTATTAATATGAAAGTTACTCTTACAATTAAAAAAACTTCTACTGTATTGATATTCATATCAATCCTATTGAACTCTTCAATAAAGAAAATTCTACCACAGCCTTCTTATGAACAGAGTTAATACCAAACCAAATGTGCTTTAGAAGCTAGCTGATTTAACAGTTCTCTGTTTTACTGTGTTTTGCCCACCTGTCTGATACAGGCTGTCAAACCCAAACAAACATGTTGAGAAGGACCTTTTGTACCACTGTGCAGCTTCAGTGAGAAAATCTTTGCTACTTGTGTCATATCATAATCCATTCCAAAACCCACTGAAGATTCATCAACAGGGCTAGCTGATACATGACCTTCTGTACAGCTCAGAAGAGCTAACGGGGTCATTCATAATAGATTTATCCTGGTGATGGGTATTACTGTGCCCATCAGTCAAGCCTTGTGCACAATTGGAGTTAGAGCTGGTATAATCATAGAATCATAGAATAGTTTGGGTTGGAACAGACCTTGAAAAGCCATCTAGTCCAAGTATGTATGAAAGCATACTGTATCTTCAGCTGCGAGACTTAGAGCAATCAAACTATAGGTTCTTGTCACTAATGATCTCTTCTAAAATGCAGTCTAAGGATTTTTGAGGTCTTGGTAGCTCCTGTATTCTTTACACTATATTTTCCTCAATGAAGATTTTGTTGTAGGAATATGATTATTTTCACACCCATCAAGTTTTCCTTTAATTTAATTAAACAGAAAAACAAACAGACAAACCCACAGATTGGTTATGCAACTCCTGGTAAGTAATACAATTTTTAATTCAGTGTCTCACACATGGTTCATATACGTAGATACCACCTATATTTATGCTTTGAACTATTAAACAGGTCTGGGTTTTTCAGCGCTTTAAGCAATTCCTTGCAATGAAGCTACCAAGCCAGAAAGAAACAACCTACCTTAATCTCTGAATCATCCCAAGATTTTAATCTTGGGGATAACATGGGGATTTTCATCAGGATGTTACTTATTACTGTTGAATTCTTTTGAACATGTGTCATGCTAATTTTTCTATATAACAGTAAATATAAGAGAGCAGTTATTTCAAAGGACTTACGTGTAAGTCTTGAAATGGTTTTGGTCAGCTGAAATTTTGACTTTACCAAGAGTACACAAATAACTTCTGATTCTCTGATATGCTTACACCTTTTCTAATAATGTTTGTTTTCTTTGGATAAACTACTTCTGGAGCCTAAAAGCCGCTTATAAACTATATGTGTCTCCAGTCTTCTCATTGTAACTAGAATATTATAGCACTAAACACAGCTGATACCTTCTGAAATAGTAGAAGACTTGGAAATATTAAATGCCAGCACTATGTGTAAGGTCAATAAATACTTTAAATCCTCATAAGTATGCTCCTTTATCATTTATCCATTCAGAATTGGTTTTAAGCAAGTTTTTAACACCTTAATCCTCCAAAGTTATGTATAAGCTAGCTCCAAAAATACATTATCTAAAGGCACTATCAAATCCAATCTACTTTTAGTTAGTTGCCTCTCAGTCCTGTTTTCTGAATTAAGAATGTAACCCAGTCAAATACCTCCAGTGCTATATTTGATTATTTGTTGCAATTCATTATATCCCATACAGTTTTCTCTCTCTCTTTTACTTCAAGATCTTCAAGTGCTTCAAAATTTTATTCAATTGGTTTGAGTTGAGCAACTGAGGATCTATGTAATGGGCTGACTTTGTTCCAAAATGCGTATCTTCTGATTTCTTACTGTACACGTGTAACTACTTTCTTTACCCACAACTGAGACTGCCTAATAACATGGTAGCTAACAGGCAGAAATGATAACTTTCTTCCTCCCTATTTCTTTAAACCTCACTGGCTGCATACGGTTACATACCGCTCCGCTAGTTCTGCTACACATCTATGTCATCCTGTTTGTTCTTCACTCTGGACCAGCTTCTAAAGGTATGACTGAATTGTTCAAAAGAATGTTACTGGCTGTCCTCAAAAAGAACTTGTATTCAAACACACAATGGGTCAACATTCTGGTGTGTCTGGAGCTCTTCTCAAAGGTTCAGTTTAGTCCATAAGGATTACTGATGATAGCTCCAAAGAGGGAAAGATGTGGAGTGATTACAACCAGAACAGAGCTTTGATGTATCCCCCAAATCTAACCACCCCATTAGTGAACACACCCTGTAGCACTTCAGCAAAGAAACAGGTTTCCTCTCTTCCAAGTATTTAAAACACTTCCTGCTGTCTCCATCCCAGAAATAACTTCGTTTGTTCTCACATCTTCCTGATACCTGCCCAGATAACCAGTGTTCTCTGGAAGCACCTTTAGTGCCCTCCTAATTGTGTGTTTTGTGTTGCTTTTTCTTTATTCCTCAGCAGAATCATTCTTATTTCTTCTGCACCTCTTTGACTGGTTATTTCTTTTTATTAGCTCTGACAGCCATGCCAATTGCATGTGCGTGCCTCTGAGACAGCCCCAGCATTCACTTCAGCTTGCCAACAAATCTCTTATTTAAAACTACCACTGTTGGACAATTTCACATATGTACTTTTTAATGACTCAACGGCACTTTGTTCTGACAATATACCTCCAAGTCTGAAACCTCCAAAAGGTCTCAGACATGCAAGCTGGATAACGTGCTGCATTCTCTCTGACAGAAAATACAATTGGGTTGTTTCCAAGAATTATCATTGCTGCTTGTATCTCTTTACTTTTCAAAATCTGTAACTATTTTGGTATAACATAGAACATTAATTTATGCAGAAGAAAGTCAGGCTTCTGTAAGGCCACATGCTTCTTACAAGATATTCCATACATTTGTCAAGCTGAAAGACCTACAAAGATAGATGGTTTGGAAGTCGTGGTTCTCTTTTTTTCTCCCTTCCTCCTCTTATTGTTTTTGTGCTGCTTCAGAATGAATCAGCTATGACACCATATGCCGCAACAATTGCTGAGAATGACAGAAGGAATACATTCTCCTCAAACTCAACCAAAAAAACACTGTTAAATTAAGGAAACTATATTCTCCCTACATCTCCCTATGTCTTCCTGGCTCACATAATGTCTCGTTGCTCCATTCCTATGTAGGCTCTTCCCAGCCTTCTTCTCACTGTGGCAGGCTTTGTACTACAGATTTAGAACATGAACATCCTCTGGCTACTGCTGGAATAACTGAGCTGTCCCTCAATTGGAAGATAGAAGAATCCTCTTCTGCCTCTGCCAGCACTACCATTATGCCAGCACCTCCAGGGTGGACTGGGCTTTGGCTTTGATACTCCCTATATAAGAACATAAAAGGCCTTACTATGTGTTCATCATGAGAAAAATAAAGCCATATATAGAGAATATTTTTAACATTATACGTATTCCCACAGACACTGAATACTGATTTCCATAAGGTTACAGTTTTGCTCCTTTAAAACCGTGCCCCACTTATCGTATTACAACCTCTGATTTATACACTTTTCATGGCAGAAGAGATATTTGCTCCTTGCTCTCTTTGCATGGGGCAAGTTACTAGAGCTGTCGAGAGAAATCCTCACTCTGAAAATAACTGGATATGGATATCATCTAGCTGAACAAAAGGGAGGCCTGATTATACTCAAGATATGTTGCGTATCTAGCAAGCTTTTCTTCTCATTACTTAACATGTTGCTTGGTTACCTCATCAAACTTGTCTGGAAGGAAGCCTGTTTCATTAAGAAAAAATAACTCATAAGGCTAACTCCTCTGGGACTGCAGTGGGAGAATGACTTAGGGGTTTTTACACTTATTTCTGATGTTTCAGGTCAAAACTAAGTTGCTACGTACACACCCTAGACAACAAAAGGTATGCTTGTACAGACCATTCACAGAAAACTCTGGGATGCTCCAGACTGGAGTGCTGTTGAGACGCTCAGTGTGACAAACATCATTCTAGTAAGATCCTAGGCCACTGGCTAAGGCAACATTCAAGTCATCTACAATCAATCCATCACCTTTTTGTGGGCCACTGAGTACAAAGTTAAAGGCCAGTCAATAGGCAAGACCAAGTGTGTTTGGCATGATGAAACACGTTCACTGTAGGTAAACCTAACGATCGTGAGAAACCTTCAATTCCTCTAATAGTTTGTGACCATTTGGAGGCAACATAGTGTCAGGTAGGTTTAAAACCACACCAGAGGGCAGGGGGGCTTTACCAAAGACTTCTCCTATGGTTGTAGATACAGTCCTTGGTCATGAGCCTCTACCTCCATTTTCCCTGCAGGCTGTGCAGAATCATCCAGGTGTCAGTTCTGGGGAAAAATAATAACATAGAATCATAGAATTAAACAGGCTGGAAAAGACCTTCAAGATCAAGTCCAACTGTTCCCCTAGCACTGCCAAAGCCATCATTAAACCACGTCACTAAGGGCCTCGTCTACATGGTTTGTGAACACTTCCAAGGATGTTGATTCCATCGCTGTCCTGGGCAGCCTGTTCCAATGCTTGACTACTCTTTGGGGAAAAAAATGTTCCTAATCTCCAGTCTAAACCTCCCCTGGTGCAGCTTGAGGTCATTTTCTCTTGTCCTATCACTTTTCCACTGGGAGAAGAGATCAGCCACCTCCTGGCTCCATCCTTCTTTCAGGCAGTTGTAAAGAGCAATAAGGTCCCCCTTGAGGCTTCTCTTCTCCAGACTAAACCCCCTCAGATTCCCTCAGCCATTTCTCATCACACTCGTGCTCCAGGCCCTTTATTGCCTTTCTCTGGACCCACTCTAGCACCTCAGTATCCCTCTTGTCATGAGAAGCCCATAACTGAACACAGGATTCAAGGTGCAGCCTCACCAGTGGAGGTACAGGGGGATGATCACTTCCCTGGCCCTACTGGCCACACTATCACTGATACAGGCCACGATGCTGTTGGCCTCCTTGGCTCCCTGGGCACACTGCTGGCTCAGCATCAATAACAGCAACAAAACCACACCCCCCCTCCCAAAAGAGCCACCCCGAGGAAGAGCAGTTCCGCCCGGGTGGCAGAGGTGTTCCACCGCCTCACCCCCTGCAGGACACCGCGGCGGGGCCGGGGATGTGCGGAGGGTGCTGCAGCTATCGCGGCACCGCCCCCGGCGGGCAGACGGGCGCGGCGGCGTCACGCAGCGGCTCCGCCTCCCGCTCCCTCCGCCGCGCACCCGCAGCAGCGCCCGCCCCGCTCCGCTCCGCCGGCGAGCGGCAGAGGCAGCCCCGGCAGCCGCGCCGGCCCCGGCCCGCCGCACCCCGCGCAGGTAAGGCGCGTCCGGGGCGGCGCGGAGGACGAGCCCCGCTTCGCCGCGGCGGAGGCAGTGGCAGAGGCGACGGAGGAGGAGGAGGCGGTGGGTTTGCGTGCGGCGTTGTGAGAGGTGGATGGCCATGAGGGGAGATGGTGGAGCAGAGGGAGAAGTTAAAGGTTGGATGCGGTGATGTATTACCCCTTTCAAAGGAGGAGAAGGAGGAGGAGGGAGAGGGTCTGTGAGACTTCGCATCCACCCGCTGCATGTTATCCTTTGGCGTGAGCTGCCCTGGAGAGCGGCGACTGGGGGTGAATATCGCAATATTGCTGTGATTTATCGGCGGCGAGGGGTTTGTGCAGGAAGTGCATCGATAATTTGGGACATTTTCTATTGTGAGCCAGAAGAAAGAGGGCACCCGGCTGCCTCCATACGTGTTTGGAACTGTTCGGGTTCCTGCTGATGGTATGCATTTTTTGAAGGGGTAGAAATTATATCAGGAGCATATTAAAACAAATACATCTGCAGACTGGGAAGGTAGCAGAATCGATCATTCCAATCGGTTAGGAGAGGATTTGATTCTAGAAATTACGTAGAAATGAAAGACAAAGATTAATGAAGCTGTTATCAAGTGTGCTTTTGAATTAGAGCGCTTCTCCCTTTGGCTGCAGCAAGGTTGTTTTTCAGATCCTTTTATTCCATCCGGTAATTTGTGAACTCTTTGGTCTTCCCCGCACCCGGAGACAATGCCGAGTGCTTCATACAATGAGGATGGTGCCAGGGATTGTGCATGCCAACCAACCTGGCATTTAAGG
The DNA here is from genome assembly GCF_012275295.1 of Melopsittacus undulatus. Lineage (NCBI taxonomy): Eukaryota > Metazoa > Chordata > Aves > Psittaciformes > Psittaculidae > Melopsittacus > Melopsittacus undulatus. The sequence goes on along the minus strand of NC_047529.1, from coordinate 110,624,363 downwards.
ATTTATCGACCTATGGGTGTCTCTCTCTCTCTCTTTTTCTAATTTGAAAAGGCTCAATCGGGGCACCTGTGACTAAATCATCGTTTTGGAAGCAAAAAAAAGATGGTTGTGGAGGGGTGGGGGAAGCACGTTAATTCCCCGGTGAGGCGCTGACTGCAATAGATGTATTTCTGTTGGTTTGTGTCTATTCCTCGCTGCATACATGTGTGTTCACACGGACGTTGCTGGGAGGGATGGCTGGTACTTGAGAGCCCATTTGAGACAGAGATACGTGTTAATAAATTGTCCTCTTTTGAGAAGGGAAGTGTCCCTCTGCTTCTGAAATGACTAGACAAGACCGAGCTGTTTATTGACACTGTGTGGATTATATCGACAGTAATAAATAAGCAATTGGTTGGGTTAGGTTTGGGGTTTTGGGGGGTTCTTCTCTTCCCCCCCCCCCCCCTTGAGTTTTTATCTTTTTTTCTTCCCCCCCCCCCCCAGTCTTTCTATCTTTTTTTCCCTATATTTTTTCCTCTCCTTTCCCCCCTTCTTTCTTTTTTTCCTCTCTGTTTTCCCATTCTCTTCCCCGTCTTTCCGCCGCTGCTCTGTGTGTGTGTGTCTGTGTGAGCGGGAGGGGAGAGCCGGTGCCGCAGACAGAGGCGGGCGGCGGGCAGCGGCCAGGGATGCTCCCGAGGTGGGATCCCCGCTCCGCGCCTCTCCGCGGACACCTGTAGGGATCGCTCGGGAGCTCGCACACCCTCACACTCGTGTCCTTGCCCTGTTCCCCCAGTGTCGTCCCCCCCCAGTCCCCGAGGCTCCCGGCACCCTCCGCCCCACGCAGAGCTGCGCTCCCCGCGCTAACCCTTCCCCCTGCGCCGGGCCCCGCGCACCTTTGCGCCCACCTTCCGCATTTTCCACCCACCGCTTCCCTCCAGTGACCGGCTACCCGGTAACCTCATGAACATACACACACACACACACACGCATCCCCTCCCTACACACCGGCCTCCAGCCCCCCCCCCAATCGTGTCTCACGCTGCCGCCCATCCCTGGCTTCCCGAGCCCCCCGCACCCCAAATCTGCTGCCCCCCCAGACTCCCGGGTGCAGCCGGTAGCGGCGGGGCCGCTTCTGCCGCCGGCGGACGCAGGGACCGGCCGCCCCCTCATCGCCTCCCCGCCGCCGCCCCGCCGGGCCGCGCAGGGCGGAGCTGTTCATGGTGCTGAAACCGGAGCCGCCGGCGCCGCAAGCGAGCTTCGCCCCTGCCCGCAGCCACCGGCCGGCAACGGGGAGCCCCTCGGCTGGGAACTGCAGGGCGAGAGGTAGCTCCTGGGGAGGGAAAGGGGAGGCAAACCTGGGGGCTGTGTGCTGCCTGGTGCGGGCTGGGCACGGCTGGCCTCTGCTCGCCAAGTTTGGGGGCTCTCCTCGCCTCCCTTTTGCTGCTCTTGCACACCTCGCATGTGACAGATAATAAAAATAATCGTGTTGACATTTAGAGGGATGGAATTAAATATAAAGACAGAGTGGGAGGTGACTTAGCAGCTCTGAACGTGTCAGGTGCAGGCAGCTGAGGTGTGTGCCTGTTTGAAAGAAGGTTTCACCCTGGCAGGCTTATCTCTCCTCTCATCCCCTCCCCAGATCCCAGTCCAGCAAAGGGCTTGGCAACAGCTCTGGACATGATACTGTGCCTGCCTAAGCGCTGCTGGCTAAGAAATGGGAGGGAGGTGAAGGGGAAGGGGTGGGCGAGGAAGGTGTCGGAGATCCTCTCCTCCATCAGGAGAGATCTGCTAATGCACACCTTCCAGAAAAGATATAGCGGCTTGGGGGAGAAAAACAGAGAGGGGAGCCCCTCTGCTGAAATGCTGTGAATGCAGAGACCTCTTCAGAGGAAGAGAGTGAACTGTGGCATATATATTATTTTTAAAAGGAGGAGCTGTCCTCTTAAATAAGGGCAGCTGAGTAAACATGCATAAAATACTGCAACCCATTTTGGAGGACTAGCACCTGGGATTAGCTGATCTGCATTGTGAATAATGTCAACATCAGAGCTGGCTTGAGTCAGATTTTCCCTGCCATAACAGAGAATATCAGTGGGGAAAGAAACCAGGTGGCAGAAGAAAATGTGGTTGGAGATTTTCAGAAAGCCTTCTAAGAAACCATTGCAATTCTTCCTCGCCCCATGAAAATAAACCAGTGGGTGTGCCATATAGAGTGCAGCCTGCCAGTTCCTGCTGGGAGCTCAGTCCACTTTGTATGCTTTTGAGCTGTATTGGAAAGAACTAGAATTGGGCTTAGGAGCATCATCTGCAGTAACAGGACCCTACAGCTTCACAGGTCTGGTATTTCCATAAATAAATTTACAGGAAATCACAGAACAAGCAGCACCTTTTCTTTTTAACATTGTCCTTGTGATAATAAAATCTGGTGCTAAGATTTAGGTTTAGCGCTGCAAGTTATTATGATTCCTCACTAACTCCAAAATTGCAGCAGCAGGTCATTTTCCTAACATCGAACAGCAGTTGAGATGAAAAATTAATTACAAACGTCCACTATTGATCAACTTTATGATTTAACATGTTCTTAGTCATAATTTCTTATTATTCTGTTTCAATTCTTTGCAGATTAGAAACAAAAACAATAGAGGAAAATCACCCCCCTGGATCTTAGCCTTGGCCTTTTGCAAGCAAACAGAAGAGGAGCTGTCAGGCTTTGCATGTCAAGTAGCCACTCGGCTGTTTGACAGCTTCTGGGTTTCAACCCCATTGGGATTGAGGCAGCTCAGGAAACCATGAGCGATGAATCCTGTCGTCTGCTGACGCTGCTCTAGCACCATGGCAGACAGTCCGTGATCTGACAAGAGGATCCATCCTAGGGAGGCAGCACTGGGATCGGTAATTGGCTTCCTGGGAAACTACAGCTGCTGGAAAGGATGTAAAAGGAGCTGCACACGTGCCGGGATATTGTTACGGTCTTGCTAAGCTGGTGGATCCGCTTGGAGAAGGGTTTTGCCACCGATTTTGTTTTTTTCTCCCATTTTGGTAATGTTGGCTTTGGGGAAAATTTCTGCTGACTCACCTGCCCCTGGACACCTTTTGCTAAGCCTGGCTGACCAGTGAAGAGACCCAACGGCACCTTCCCCCCACCGTGGGTCCCCTCTGGTGGCACCGGACCCTATCCCACACCCAACCCCATCCCGTGGGGCACCCGCAGCCTGTCACCCCCCGCCCCGGGGAGTCCCCCACAGTGACCCCCGCACCCGGGGCGGGGGTGAGCGTGCCCGAACTTCCCATTGCAGCCGGTGCCCGGCAAGATTTTACCCTGTGTGCCGCCGGGGCCCCCGCGCCGCCGCCCGCCGGCTCCGCCGCCCCACTCGCCCGCCCAAGGCCGCGCAGGATGGGTGCGGCGCTGGTGCGGCGCGGGGGCTGCCTGCTGCTCTGGCTGGCCCTGCTGCTGGGCTGCTGGGCCGAGCTGGGCAGTGGGCTGGAGTTCCCAGGGGCGGAGGGCCAGTGGACCCGCTTCCCCAAGTGGAACGCCTGCTGTGAGAGCGAGATGAGCTTCAACATGAAGACACGCAGCTCCAGCGGGCTGGTGCTCTACTTTGATGATGAGGGTTTCTGCGACTTCCTGGAGCTCATCCTCACCCAGGGTGGGCGGCTGCAGCTCAGCTTCTCCATCTTCTGTGCCGAGCCCGCCACCCTGCTCTCCGACACAGCAGTCAATGACAACCTCTGGCATGCTGTCGTCATCCGCCGCCACTTCAAGAACACGACGTTGATCATCGATCGGGCCGAGGCGAAATGGGTGGAGGTGAAGTCCAAGCGGCGGGACATGACTGTCTTCAGTGGCCTCTTCTTAGGGGGGCTCCCGCCGGAGCTGCGGTCGGCAACCTTAAAGCTGACGCTCTCCTCTGTCAAGGACCGTGAGCCCTTCAAGGGCTGGATAACGGACGTCCGGGTCAACTACACGCAGACGTCACCGGTGGAGAGCCAGGAGGTGCGGCTGGATGATGAGCAGAGCCGTCTGTGTGCCAGGGACGACGTCTGCCTCAACGGGGGCGTCTGCTCGGTGCTCAACGACCAGGCTGTTTGTGACTGCTCCCAGACGGGCTTCCGGGGCAAGGACTGCAGCGAAGGTAAGGTGCCATTCCAGGTCGCTCCCCATCGCTCTGTGGAGGGGACGGATAGGAGGCCAGGCCTGCATGGAGTTTCATCTGTTTGAGTGGATATCCCTCCTTTCCCTCCCTCTCCGCCACATCCCTGGCTCCTCTCTTCTCCACCTTCTCCTCCCTGTCCTCCACGTGTCTCTGTGGCCAACCATGGTGCCATCACTCTTCTGTTCTTTGCCAGGTTGGGTGAGTGGAGGAGGGCATTATTTGGATGTCTTCCAGAGGTGGGGTACAGTGTGGGGTTGTCCTGGGCAGAGGAAAGAGGGGTCCTGGGTACCAGGTGTCATCCGGGTGGGAGGGGGTGGCTGGCATCACACTTGGTGATGGACGTGCTTGCCAGAGGCAGCTGGTGGCAACTAAGTTTGGGAGTGGGGAAAGTGACGCTGAGGAGAATTTCACTGGATTAAGTGCAAAGATGAACTGGGTTTGGTCTTTTTCTGTGGGGTACGGGAGACCCAGAGTGCACTTTGTATTTGATACTTGCCTCTGCTTTGTTGTTGAAATCAAATCAGTGATTTATTTGTGAATTCCTGAAATTGTTGCTGGGGAGGAGGGGAATTATACAAGGGATTATGTTTTAGCATGGATGTAAATGGTGCTGCTTTGCAATGTATTTAGCAATTCACCATGCCAGTCAGGGAGAATGCAAAAGGACAAGGGGAAGTACATACTCCAAGACCACAGAATTCCTGAGTAGCTTTACAAAGGAACAGGGAGCTTAGAATAAACAGCAGTTTCCTGAATCCCATCTACAAATAAATCACTGAGTAAAACATGATTCATATTCAGTGCCCATTGTTTTTGGCAAATGGAAGGAGCGTGAACATTTACCTTGTGGATGCATGTAGGACTTTTTTATTATTATTATTTTGCTAGCAAATGTGCCATTGCTCGCAGCTCCTTAAGCATAGAAATCCCTATGTTGTGTACCTAGAACAGGATGTAAAGGTACACGAGTGAAATAAGAGCAAAGGTATCAAAGGAAAATATCCTCTTCATGTCAAAATTGGAGAGCAAAGCCCTAAGTTTAAAATGTAAAAGGTAAATATAAGTAAGATACTACCAAGGCCAAATGAAGATCTTCATTGAGTGGCTGCATGACATTTATGGCTGAATAATTTGCCTTCAGCATTTCTATCAGATTTCACTCATTATAAGAAAGAAAACATCATTTGTGACTGTGCTTTATTATGTAACACCTCCTGTCCTTAGTGTCAATACTCAAAACACTACAGTCATTCTGCATCCTGTTTACTTTATCTCTCATCTGCCATCCATAAAAAATCCAGACCCTGTTCACATTTTAAAATCATTTTAGTAAGTAAATGATAAGTTTCAGAAAATAAGGTGTTTGTACTTTCAATAGCACACAGCCCCAGAAACTGTAAAATGAAGTACCTTTTACATGAGGCAAGATCCTATCAATGGATTTAGTATTTGGATGTAGATTTTAATATCTGGTACTACATAATATATAGCTATATGCTAAATACTGAGAGGTCTTAGCATCTTTGAGTTGAGCCCTATAATAAACCAAAAAGAAAATTATGAGGTGTAGCAGCTTGGTTAAAGCAACGAGGGTCATTTATATATTATTATATATTTACATGCCCTTTGCATTAAAATATAGTTTATTTGAAGTTGGTTTGAGCATGTAATATTTATATGAAAAAGGTCATATAATTGCATGTAATATCAGTCAGAGAAAATCTATTTACATACTAGTAAGTTTAACAGCAATTTTTAAGGAACATTTTTATGTTTATACTGAATGCTACTGAAATACACATATGCCCTTACATATTAAAAATGGTATAGAGCTTACTAGAAGGTAATAATAATATATAGAATTCCCCAAACTTAGGGTAAAATGTTGGCTTCTTTCAAATACTGGTGGTTTTACAATTGACCTCAGTGGGATCAAGATTCCCCTCACATGTCCCTTGAGCACCACCTTATAAAATAATAGCAAGACTTACAATTTTAGCATATTTTCTCAACAAAGGATCATCAGCTGCTCAGATTCTGATTTCATTTGAAACAGGAGACAATATTTCTACTACCAGCAATATAAATGGAACTAGCCCTACAGTTTATATCTGTTGGTTGAGAAAGGGTAGTAACTGAAATTCCCATCAGTCAGGTTTTGGTGAAGGGATTAGTAGCTACTTAAATGTGCTACCAAAGATATTGAACTACTTCATAAATGATTTAGTATTCTCATAGAAAAGGCAGTAGGACAAGTAAAGCCACTGTGTTTGCCAAGAGAGAAACCCTGGCTATTGCTGTTTAGTTCTTTGTAGTCAACATAGAAATTACACTGCTGAGTTTTGCTCTTTTGTTCCTGGAATATGTACATTTCCCATGGACCTTGTAAGAGGTTGCCATTGCGGAAGGATGGAGGAACATCTCAGACTGCAGTGATCTGGAGGGGTCTTTGGTGTTTTCCCTTGTTTGGCTTTTTGACTAAAAATAGCTTAGATGGGAAAAATCCCCAACTTTCCATTTTTATCTGAAATTGTAACCATGTGTCCTAGTTGATACCTTTGCTTTAAAGGTGAAAGATGGTCATTAAATTCTATTTTCCTTGGGGATTTTTAATAACTTTTTTGGAGAGGGGCTTGGATTTAGTGTGTTTCTGCATCTCTGTGGTCTGGTAAGACAGAGAGTCCCATAGTACCACGAGGACTTTAAGAATCAATAACAGCAACCACAAAGAAAATCTTTGCAAGATTTTCTATCCTGCCTTGCACATTAGAGAGATTAAAAAGAATTGATTTAGAGTCAAAGTTTTGAGCCTTAGGATGCAATTTTTAATAGAACTTTTGTTGTTTTCAGGAAAAACAAAAATCTGTTTTTTTTTCAGATTTTCATCTTTGAAAATCTCATTAATTTTTCCTGAAGTAAAACCTTCTCATAAGAACAAAGTTTAACCAAGTTTGTTTAGTTTGGAAACCCCCCAGTAATGCAAGTTAGTTCCAGTAGGCTTAACTGTTCTTGGACCTCTCTAAATCAGGAGTTGCCTGAACCACACCAGTGTAAGAGTGTTAGCTAGGGAAAGAACCAGATTTATTGCATTCAGTCATGCCCTTTAGTTTGAATAGCATCTAAACCCTCTTCAACAAGAGCTTTGGCATGAATCACAGGAAAAGGACTGAAGTGTTGCTTGAGGATCCAGGGTGTGCAATCCACAGCACAGAAAAATATGATCACTATCAGTTCTGTTGTGTATAAGTGCATGTGCTTACGAGTAAAGACAGTACAAGAGCCTTCTGAAAGAGAAGATAAAATCTCTATTTAGTACTGAAACAGGCCAAGGGAATATTATATCACATAAGAATAGAGACTCGGTAGAAGAAAAAAATACACAAAATTATGATGAATTTTATTAGAAATAAGACTAGCATTAAAATAAACCCTGATTGCCATATCAATTCTCTGATAATTTTTGGACGTACTATCATCTTCTCTTCAGTGAAAAACTGTTAGTGCCTGAAATGACTCAAATTGGTATGGCTTGAGTCCATGCTAGGGAGAGCTGTTCATTAAAAAGACTGATCTTTAAAATCAGACTTTTAGTGAATTAAGTCAGGCTCTTACAAAGGAAGGACAATACATGATTCATATCAGTGAGCTTCCATATTCCTCTTCTCATTTGGCTCCTTACATTAAAATTTCAGTACAAACCCCCTATTTTAAGTATTAAATGACTAAAATAGTGACCCTCTGGCTTCAGATTAAGAAAAAGTAGACATGTATAATTTACCTTTCATCCTCATTTTTGTAAAAATTACCCTATCCAATATCCTGTCTGAGAAAATAGGCAGAAGCCTCTGAAGAAGGGAATAAAAACCACGTAACACACTTTGCTTTGGGAGCGGTTTCTCACTGACCCTAGCTTCTTGTCCCTTCATACCCTTCTGCTTTTCTGTATCTGTAACTGCTTGAAAAGAACTGCATACAGAATAATTTATCTTTTTAAAATACAGCTTGCCTACTTGCCTGAATATTAGCCTGTTATAGAGGCAATTACTCTTTGAAGTCAAAGTATTCCTGTTTAGAACATGTTTTATTTTAACTGTTCTACTCAGTTGTTGTTTTGTGAGAAAAATGAGGAGCGTTCATGCAGCTGTTCACTGTAAGAGATATTCCCCCTTGTCAGATATGCAGAAATTGATGCCAGTTTGAACTGTGAAAGGGATTTTTTATAAGGAAGTGCATTCCAGCTGTCTCAGGCTAGCCAGCATTTAGATTTGTTTGTTTGGGTTCTGAATATATTACATCAATCTTTGTGGCGCATATTTGCTTCTTCATGCTAACTTCAGCCAAAGTCATTCAATATTTATATATTTTCTAAAAAATCATATTTTAATTCAGTTAATTCTCTTATGCCTTGAATAAACCAGAGAAAAATAGTTTGTGATTAATTATCTTTTGCAAGATACGTGTTTGAGTGCAAAGAGATGCGAGTGAACTCATTGCCTATAGTCAGTCATAACAGAGTAGCCACCATGGTCTTTATCTTTGAATAGTTAGCTAAATACACTTTGAGCTAGTAAATACTGCATGCAAGACTTTCCTTTTGGTTTATACTTCATAATCTTTATCTACAATACACATCTCTATTACATGATCTGTATTTCTTCTGCATGCTGAATTTCTTGTCAGTGCCAACGACCACTGGGATAATGTTGATTTAGGCAGGAGGAAGGCTAGAAATCCCCTAGAGATTAGAGATTATATTATGGTTCTATTGTATTTATCATTTACTAGATTAATTTAACACTAAATGTTTTAATTTTATTGTAATAATTTTAAGCAATGTGACTTTGTCAGGTTAGAATCTTGAGGGCAGATAGTCAAATGATCCCATGGTCTTTCAAAACTGTGTTGAACACATACCTTTCACATCTAGTCATGTGAAAACAGAATCCTTATGTCAGTTCAAAGCAGAATTTTGCACCATTTTCCTAATGCATTTTGAGACATTATTTTGTTTGCCAGGATTCAGCGTTATAGGATATTGATTTCAGTATCTGTTTCATGTAAAATCACAGCAATTTAAATACTGTGTCACTAGTAATTAGGAATTGGCAGTCTGTTGTGTATTATCTTCTCAGAAGGCAACTTTTTGAGTATTGCTAATCCTTTCAAAATGCTGATGTTGAAATAGTTCCAAGATACCACTTACACATACAGCATACATCTTAGTACCCCAGATCAATAATATCTTATATAGTGAGGCTGTTGCTTCCCTTTGTGGCCAGTTGAGATGCAGGGTCCATGTGAAGTGTATATTGCAAGTTAGAGAATGCTAATATGCTGGAATAATTTACATCTAGCAGCACAGGACCTTGTGTCACACTGGTCAGATGAATTCAGATTTTCAAAATTGTATAACAATATTGTCTGTATTTTAATGTAAGATCCAACACTCCAAGGCTTACAGGCATTTTGGAACAAATGTGCTTGATCTTTTGTCTCGGCTGCAGTGTGGCTCCTTGGGAGTCTTAACAGCAGATGCTAGCCAAGGAGTTGTGGGAAAACATTTGGATTACAGAACATATCCTTTTATCCCATCATCATTTCTGAGCTCATGGACAGGAATGGGGAAACCAGCTGGCAAGTAAAACCAGTTCTTGATAGAATATAGCTTTATATAGAGGCTAATGTTAATGCATGCAGGTTTGAGGTTTTATGATTCTTTTAATAAACATTTCAAACTTGGTTGGTAATCTCAAACAAAAAGGCTCATCCTTCTTTCTTGTTGAAATGAGCATAATAGTTTGTCTTCTGGAAAGCTGTGTTCCTTTCAGAGAAATGAAACCATACCAGCTTCTGGGAAAATACCTGGTCTAGTTTACTGTGCTGTAGCTGAAATTTGCATACCTTCATAAACATGATTTTACAGAATAGTGAAGGGCATTCTGAGGTGCTGAGTACCACGTTGTACCTGAGGAGCAAGTTGTAAAGACCAAAGGATACTTCTTTTAGGGAATGATTTTGTAGAAAGTAACAAACATATGTTTAACTGTGTTGTTATGTATAGAATTGACCAGCAAAGTCTGAGAACATAATGCTTTGATGCCTTTATTTAGTTCTCTGCGACCAGGGATCATATATTCACCTTTTATGAAATAATTTAGGTTTTTCCCACATAGATGTGCACTTTCTCAAATGACACTGTCTCCTTCTGTACTTCAGCAATGGTACCTGACTATCATAAGCACTTTACCAGCCTGGATTATACTGTCATATATGCAGAACACAATCTTTTAGCTCAGGTTCTCTTTGGCCAGACTAAAAAGTGATGGTATGTGGTACATTCACGCTAACATCTAGTCATTCTCCTGGCTTTTGGTGGCGTATTCAGTAGAACTGGTGAGTGCTTCAATACACAAAATACCTGTCTTAACTAACAAAGTATGAAAAATGAAGAACTAAGAATGAAAAAGCACATGACTTTGATATGACATTGCTTTCTCAGGTACCTGAGACAGTTCACACCACTTCTGTTTGGCTTCCCCATCTGTGAAGTTAAAACTAATGACACTTCATACAGGATTTTTGGTAGGATTTTCTTCCTGGCAGTCAGGTACTTGAAAGATTAGAATTTCTATTATATATCTAGTAGGGCACATCAAGACTTGAAGCTCCCTTTACTGTAGTGCAACTTCTTTGGTCTACAGAACTGGTAGTAGCTAGCTTTGAAATTGCCACCCTTCCTGCTGCCCATCAATCCATAGTGGAGTGTTCAGAATAATGTGAGGGGGTTTTGTGCACAGCTGGTCTTCTAGTACATGCTTTCCATTAGTCTGAGTAGATATTGGAAATTATGTAGCTTGTCCACCCATTCTCATCCTTTACAATGTTACAACACCTGTACAAAAGTCATCCTTGTTATTGTAAAAGGCTTTAAGATTTACTGTCTTGAGGACAGTGGAGAACTCTGGCTCCGAAGTCAATGATACAATTTTCAGAAGTTTCATTCTCTTTCATTTTCAATGAGAAATTTGGGGTGAAAGCTGGAGATGGCCTCAGTTATGCTTCGTTTGAGCTTGTAAAGAGTTAAGAGACAGAGGTAGTATGCTGGCAGCATTCTGTAAGAACAGGATTGGGTTATAGGATTTTAGATTTCTTTAAAAATTCTATGGAGTTTGCATGAACCTGGAACTATGTATCTAGATCCTCATAAGCAGCAAATTCGATGCCTTGTATATTGCTGAAAAAAACAGGTTCTGTTTTCATTTTCCACTGGAATCTATTTGAAGTCCTGTTGACTCAAGTTTAGAATTGGGGCAAACCTAATAACCTGCTGATTCTGAACTTATTATTCAAGTGGGAATCTGGAAACAGAGATCTAGGGCAAAGTAAGTCACCTGCTGAGTCTGACTGTAGTATTCATCTGGGAGTATAGAGAAAATACTCTTCATAAATTCAGATATTTATTACCACCATCATAATCATCATTATAATTATTCATTAATTTAACACATGCTTATGAAGCATGATGTAAGAATAGTTATGACTAATCTTGATTTACATTTAAGGGACTCTGTAAAAATCTGTTTTACAAAAAAAGGCGTGTGGTATATTCAATAAGAGTCACTCGCAGTTGCTGCCACTACAAACTGTGAAACAGTGTATTCTGTCTGTGTGTTACATACTAACGATGCTATGTTGGTGTGTGAGTTGTAGAGTGCTTTTAGTCTGTGGCACAGTGCACACCGTCTTGAAATTAAAAGGTTTGACTTTCTGGTGATTTTGTCTAAAGAAAGGGCTTTGTGTTGCTTAAAGGCAAAGAAACTAGACAGATCCTTCCCACAGTGATGTCTTCTTGTCATTAAGATAAGATGTACAGCCATTATGGAGGTCACTGACATAGCAATTGGAGAGGTATGTCACAGTTCCAAAATTTCAGTACTGCATCTTAATTTCTGATACAGAATAACCTTCATGTTGATCTTCTTCCTCTTCTATGCTTTTTACAACAACAGATTTAAAAAATGACAGCTTGTCAAAGGGGTTGTTTCCATTAAGAAGAGACTCATTCAGAAAGATAACATGTATGTGTTCTAAGTTAGATGTACTTTAAGAAGTGTATAGAAAATCACAGAATTAGGGAGTAGATGTGGGGTGAAGATCTGTATTTCAATATTGGAATTTTCTTTAGAAGCTTATCCTTACTCTTTGTTCCCAAAGGTGACAACAGAAATGTTCACACGCACATATTAGCATTTGTACAATGGGTGTCTAGGGGACAACCATGAGGAATAGCTTTAGGATGAATTATAGTCTTCTGATGCACAGATAATACTAATTATTAATAGAAATATGAGAATTGGGTCCTATTGCTATTAAAAACAAGACATGCTCTACAGCCCTCTTAGGAAAAACACTCTCTTTCCTGATCCTGAATCACATAGGAGTGATGAAAGTGATATAAAAATGTTTAGATTCTATTGATTGTAATGCAGTACCAGGCTGACATTTTACGTTTCTAAAATAATTTTTACAATTTACATTAGTAAAAATAGACTCTTAACTTGGAAGGCCCAGGGACAAGAGACGAGGCTAGTGAGACAGTGCATCTACTTCCCCAACTGCGCACACTGCTCTGTCAAGACACAATGAATTTCAGGTGAGCATAATGGGATGGACAGATGCTTCGCATGACATCATCCCCTAGAAAAGTAGTGGGATTTTTTTCTGGAGGTTGCCAGGAATGTTAGTGCTGACAGAGACATTACTAGTTTTGCTTATTTTGAGTTTTTCTTCCCATTTTTCCTTATCAGACAAGAGACAGGTGAAAATGGAATCTATAAACCAATAGCTGTGTGTCACCTAATTTTTAGACTATCATGGGGTGATACAAGAAGGATTTGTAAATAGATTTTCCAAGAACTGCTTAATGCCTTCCTGCTACATCTTTCTTCAGTTGAATGTTGCTGAACTTCCCAGGAGCCCATACTCTGTGAATTCTGTTTTCTGTGATATTTATTGCAGGAAAGTAATTTCTGTAATATTATTACATTGCAAAGAGCATGGGGTTGGTGTGTTTCTTTAGAACATACAGTTTTTCAGAGATAAATTGTGGACTGTCATTCAATATTAGACAAAAGATTTGTCTGTTTAAACATCTACTGAAGAATTCTGAATAAAGGTTTCATATTCTTACATAAAACATTCCTGACTTAAGTGCTACGAGGAAAACACCAGCATTTTCCCAATAGGACACCAGGAAGAAAATATGATTTGAATATATTTCCTTGTTGACTCAATACTCCATTAGTTTTCCATGAATGCTGTGGTAGTTTTCAGGAGTTTCTTGGGGGAGTAGGGATTCGTCACTGTTCTAAGTACAAACTATTTGGAGGAGCAGCTAGGATGAAAATTAATTACACTGCCATTAACTTGTGCTTCTTCCTCTAAAGCAGTTAAATGACTGAGTCTGGCATTATAAGAAGTTTTAGACTTAAGCAGTACAGCACAAGCTTATACTTCTGTTTTCCACATTACAGATTTTGATACTCAAAATTTAAATAAATCATCCATCAGGTTCAAAGTTATGAGAAAAAATATTCTCACACCTTTTCTCATTCAGGTTTTGGTAATAAAGTTCCAATAATAGGAAGAAAAAGTTCATTTGATGGAAGTTTTGACCTGCTATTCTTGAAAATCCACTGACAACCTCATATTTATTATTGGAAACATTGTTAATAGTCAAAGGTTTTATTTATTCTGTCATCACTGGCTGGATCCCATTCGCTTGTTTTAAGTATCATCGGAGTCTTTAAATAAGAAGGGTCTTTCTTGCACATTATAAATACCTACATAATTCAAGTTTGTAAAGGGATTGATTAAACAAATCTGTTATTCAGCCTTATATTACCCATTGTGATACTTGAGTCATGTCAGTGAATTATGTAAATCTTAAATTACATAAGTATGCTCCATCCCTGGCAGTGTTCAAGGCCAGGTTGGACAGAGCCTTGGGTGACATGGTTTGGTGAGAGGTGTCACTGTCCATGGCAAGGGGTTTGGAACTTGGTGATGTTAAGGTACTTCCCAACCCTAACTATTCTATGATTCTATCCACAGTAATGCAGGTGAATAAAATTCCTTTCCAGTTTCTCCCCCATTAAAAGCCCAGAAACATATCTGTTAGAAGTGGAAAAAAATCAGTCTAAGCTGATGACAGCACGGGAATTCAGAAACAAAGCTACCTCCAAGGAGTGGTGGCTTTCATCTTTCTTGCTCTTTGTGTTGAAGGGAGGAACTTGTCTCTCCATTTTATTCACATGTGCATTAAAAAACAACAAAAAGCAGTTAGTGATGCTATATCTATTCTGGTAGAGATACACATAACTCAAAAAGCGTGCCTCTGAGAACTTTAGTAATGTTTGGTTGTTTTGATGTTGGATTTGAATACAGGCTCATTACTCCTTGGATAGCCTAAATATGTAAGATGAACTGAGTACAGGTTGTGGTGTTACTGAACTTTACACTTCCTTAGCTTCCTTGTCAGAAGTCTGAATAGTAGTACATAATTATGTCTTGGAAACTTGGTTCTTACCTATTAATGTCTTGATCCTTGTCCAGTCTGAGCTCTCAGTCACTTAAACTAAGCTTTCAATTATCAGAGAATGTAGAAAGAGGAACTAAGCAAATAAATCTACTCATGGAATTGGAAGAAGAAAATGTCTTCAGAAATCATGCATATTGTTCTGATCAATATTTTAAAAATATTTTACTTTTCTAAGTTTGCCACATTCAGTAGAATCTCCCATCAATTAATGGAGTAAAAGAATTTGTTCAGTATTCCTTTCATGTGTAAATCAGGATTGATGTCTCTTGAAGCTAATACACTAAGCAAGTGTAAAATAAGAGTAAGATCAGAATCAGGTCCTCTGGTTAGGAAAAAGTACATTTTTCAAATGTATTAATATTAAAGCACCCCAAACCCTTAAGAAACAAACAGGCTTAACCTTTCCCACTACTATGTAGTATTAGTTTGTGATCTTTGTAGACATTTCCTTTATCATTCAGATGCACGGAAACATTTTGGCAGCACAAAAATGACTGCTGAGAAGCTTTGCATGCTTGTTTCCCATGCATCTATAGTAACAATAATTACTTAATACACTCTAATTTTTCTGTATATGTACAGGTATAATAAGAAGTTGCAATGCAACTTCCCTTATAAAATTATGAATTAATGACTAAAACAATTCCTATTTTAACCCACTTCCCACCCCCATTGCTGAGATGACCTATCCTGTAGTAAAATGTTTGCCCTTTGAAAATAGTCTGTTATGTATTCTTTTCATCTACATGTCTGAATGAATCTTCACACTCCTTCTGTTGGTCTTAGAGACCCATTTAGTACACAGGTTTTTAAAGCATAGCTCAGTATGGCCAGATGGCTTCTCTAATCAGCCTAAGTCATTGGTGTCAGTCTAACATGTATGAACACTGAGAGCACTCAGAATCTGTGCTCTGAGAATATTATTGAGTTTATAAAATAAAGCATTTACAAACTATGAACTGCCAGGACAAAAGATACTGTACAATTTTAATTTCATCTATTTCTGGGTATCCATTATGAAATAGTCTTTAATTACATGCTCACATACCCCTTTTTCCTCAAGCTCTCTGCCTCATTCAGTGCACAGTCTGGATAATAAGCTCTTCAATATTTTATTTTCTCCTTGCTGTTCAGTTTGTAGCCCTGAGCCTTATTTATTGTCCATATTCAAACCAGCTCTGGAGAGACATTATGAATTTTTCCCTGGGCTTTTCTAAGGTTTTCATAACTGCAGTACCTGAGCCAATATTAAAACTTGTAGAATGCCCATGTAAGATGACATATGCTATTATCCCAGTTGTAGAGGAAAACTGAGGCAAGAGAAGCTGCAGGTAAAACCATTCACTAATACGGAGTGCACAATCTGAAGTTTTTCTGAGTACTTTGCATACTCTAAGTATCCACTACAACTTCAAAGCATGCTTCCACTGACTTCAGATCATAGCTTTCAGTGACCGGCGCTGCATATACTGGGATATGGCAAGAATATTCTTGATACATGCAAGACAGATGAAGACATGCTCTCCAAAGATACAAATGGCCTAAATAGCATAAGGAGTAACTGCCCAGAAAATGCCTGGCTCTAAAAACCTGTCCAAAATCACATAGGATTTGTAGAAGAGGAGCTAGAACACATCCTTTCACAACAGTGTTCACCTGTCCTTGGCATGTGGTACATCTCACTCCTTTTAGCAAGGACTCTTGCACTGGAGGGGCAGGTGTAGTGCTCATTGGCACAATAGCTTTCTTCATTACCCAGTCATTACTTATTGCTAAGAATAGACCTCTTTTGTGTACAGAACAAGTAAATGAGGCTCTGGAGACAACTGCATTAAACTGTGTAATTAAAGGCTATATCATAACATATACAAATAAAGTGGAAGGATCTAAGTTACGTAAGAAGCCTTATGTCTCAGAGCTGCTATTTTTGTCTTTGCAACCTAAAGAATGTTCTTTTAAGGTAGTAAAATAGTCAGTGTGTGTAATTCTTTGCAGGTTTTCAAAACTCTACTCCCACTCAGACATCCCAGCCACAGCCACTGTGTTCTTTGCACTTGAATGAGGAAGCACCATTTTCACAGGGCCCATTCCTGGCAGGGAAGTTGCTGATGGACGGACACTTTCCTGGCTCCAAATCTGGGTAGCTGGACCTATAGCACAGGCTACATAGTGTCGAATGACAGGATAGACCTGCTGAGAATGAAACTAAAGTATGCAGTTACAGTCCAAACAATCTTTCAGGAGTTTCCTGATGAAATCTAAGCCATCTCCACTATCACTGTACAAACATATTTTGCAACTTGAACAGATTCTGGTGGGTTTTCAAAGGATTGGCAAAAGGCTTAACCCTGAAAATCAAGTTACTCCTGCCCAAATGGTTTTTATATTCCTGCTTCAAAATAAGACTAAAGTCAAAAGGAATCAGAATGGAAATGAAACTTACTTAGAGTTCCCTTGGGGACATACTGCTGCTAACATAAATGTCAGGTTTTCAGTTGAGAAGTTTTTGGGTGACTAAATCAAATATATTTTGAGAGACTTAGAACTGAAAAAAGAAGGCTTCCTTACTATACTGGGTCACTGTCTGTTTTCTTTCATTACTATAATTGATATTCCTCTGTAATAAATGTGTCTTTTAAATAAATAAAGAAAGACTAACACAGAATTGTTTCAGTACATTTCAGAACCATTTTTTTTCCCAAGGAAATGAGTTTTTAAAATAAAATATAAACATTGTACTTGCATATCTGCTTGTTCAGTGTTGCCATTAAATACCTTTGCCTAATTATTTCTTAAATTTCTCCTGTCAAACCTTTATATGAGAAACAGTGTAGCCCTAATACAATGTTCCATACGCAAGAGCCAGAAATGCAGTGCTAATCTTCACCAACCAATACTTTTAAGATACTTCTGTCTTTGTAAGTCACATTTTTAATACCCCAGGGTTTTTGAACACATCTTAATTATTTTTCTCTGTATTTAGGGATTGTTAATTTCTCTACTTACAGAACCAGCTGCTCAATCCTCCTTTGTATATTAAAAATTTATGAAGATTAAAAATATTTATTTTCCCTTTTCCTTTCCATGATTTATGTTATATCCATTATGTTATATGGTGTATTATTTTGACTGTAAAGCATACAAATATGTATTGGCCATTAGGGCAGGAGGTGAAGGCAGAATAAAGTCACAGTCAAATTACCAGTACATTTCTTTATGATCACTTAATTCACAGATGGTCCCACTGTATTTGTTTGGATCATTTGCATGAATATTTTATCCCCTTGATCCCAATATATATTATTATATACAATTATGCTGCAGATAACCATACTTATGTTAATAATATAATATGACTATTAATGGAAATTATTATCCTATATGTTACCTCCTGGTATTTAATCACCTAGTGACATTTTCAGGAATATTAAATGTTACTACCCACACTGATTTAAATAGGACTATATGTGTTAGTACAAAGAGAGAAAAAAAGTTTTTAAAATAAAAAAGTGCAATAGTCAAAAAAGAAATCCCAATTTAAAACTGTGGTTTAGCATGATCAGACACAAGCTAGCCTGCAGAATCAGAGACTAAAATTAAAGTAGTTATAAATTCTTAGAGACAACTATTCATGTTCTTACATATTATAGATGTTGTGCCTAGTATGTAATCTTATTAGATGCATCTTTAAAAATGCATGTTTAATGAATAATAATGAGTTTAAATTCAGATTTCCATATGCATATAAATTTTGTCCAAGCTCAATGTATGTATCTTTTACCACCTCTTTGTTGCATTTTCTACAGAAGAATTGCAGTGCTATGTCTTTAGGAAAGCTTAAATACTGCAGGAAAATAGTACCAGTCAGAGATCCGAGTCCTGTGTAACATCCCTAAAGGCTATTTTTTGCTAAGCAGTGAAGAGAGTATAATTTAATGCACTCTGATTTTACCGTCACTTAAAATATGTCCCGAGCTCAGCAGTACTCCTTTGCAGTCTCTTTCTTTTTTCTTTTGAAACATAGAAGATAGTACACAAAAAATAAAACAAAAAGTTTACCAGCCTAATGGATATCAGCAAAAGCTACATGTATTGATTCACTGATCATCATTTAATCTACTACCTACACTTACCACACTAACCAAAATACAAGCTGCTGTGATTATTTACAACATTCATGCATTTCATAAACTGGCTAAAAACTCTTCTCAGTTGAATAGAATACTGAAAAACCCTTGTCCTAAATGTAACTTTATAAAGCCTCCTAAATTATATATAAAGTGAACAAAAAAAAAGGAAAGGTTTTTTAATAGGCAATGCTTCTTTTATCAGCCAGTGACATGTTTACAATTGTTAATATGTCATCTCTGGGATTTATATCAGTAAGATTAAAAACCATGTAGTTTTCTGGTACTTCTAAAATTGATGCAGTTGTTATTTTAATTTTTATTATTATTATTTCTAAGCGAAACAGTATAATTACTGCACTAAGGATATTTCTTCCCCTTAGAGTGAAATGAGAACAAGGGGCTTTAAACTGAAAGAGGGGAGATTTCAATTAAACATTAGGAACAAGTTTCTTTACCTTGAGGGTGTTGAGGCATTGGCACAGGTTGCCCAGAGAAGCTGTGGTTTAAAACCCAACCACAGTCTCCCTCTCACCACCCCTACTCCCCCCTCCCCAATCCCGGAGGGATGGGGAGGAGAACCGAAGGAGTGCAACTCCCATGGATTGCGACAACAGCAGTCCAGTAACTAAGGTATAACACAAATCACTACTGCTACCACCAATAAAAACAATGATAGAAGAAATAAACAAGGGGAGAGAATACACCCACTGAAACGAGTCCGACCCAGAAGAGCAAGCCCGAGCCCTTCTGGCCAACTCCCAGTTACCTCCCTGGGCATGATGTGGTGTGGTATGGAATACCTCTTTGGCTAGTTTGGATCGCGTGTACTGTCTCTGCTTCTTCCCGTCCTCCCCTCCTTCCCTGGCAGAGCATGAGACTCACAAAGTCCTTGATCAGAGTAAACATTTGAGCAGTAACTACAAACATAAGTGCTTTCAACACCGTTCCCAGGCCAAAAGTCAAAACACAGCACTGCACCAGCTACCAAGAAGGAGAAAAAATGACTGCTACTGCTGAACCCAGGACACTGCCCCATCCCTGGGAGTGTTCAAGGTCAGGTTGGACAGGGCTTGGAGCAACCTGGCCTAGTGGAAGGTGTGTCTGCCCATGGCAGGAGGTTGGAGCTAGATGTGCTTTAAGATCTCTTCAAACCCAAACCACTCAGTGATTATGATTCTCTCATATCTGACCCCGTACACATGGGGAACCATGCTGCAGCTTGGTCCTACTACAATGTTATGCATAAAGAGAAATAATTTTTCATTGGAGGACTGTGTTAAATTCTTTTGGATAGAGCAATTCCTCAGGCAGTTGTGCCAGTTGGTCAAGAAGGGCAAACAGAGCGGAGTTTTCTGACTGAGAACATGCAATAACATAAGGGGAGCCAAGGTCTTAGCCTGTTCACCCTGTGGGCATGTGAATCTTGCTTACAACTTCTTGAATTTCTGTCTCTACAGCTGTGACTGATTCCTGCAAGCATTATTGATTACCAATGTTCTGGCCAGGAAAAGTTATTTAAGGAATTTATTTGAAATAATATAAAATATTTCAATGATTTGGAAAATATTTCCTCTGTTTTAAAGGAGTCCATTTTCAAAGATCAGTAAGGTAAAATTCTCTGAATAGAGAAACCTAATAACTACACTGTACTATATATTAATAAAAATCATGATTTTTTTAGCTGAGCTTGGGAAATGGACCTCCATTTTCGCAGAGTTAGTAGCATCACTTTTAAATTAAATCTTGGAAAAACTCTTATTACTGAAATTTCCATAGCACTGAAATGTTCTTGAGAGTTGCTTTCCTTTTAGCTGCATTTCAAAACAGGTTCCTCTATTTGTTTGCTTATTTTAAGTATTTAATCTAAGTTTTTGCTTGGTAAAAGCTGTACAATAGTTCATATATGACTGCAGGTTCTCCTCTGAAATACTGGATTTCTTCAGAAAATCATTTTAGTTGTAATAGTGACCTTTGGTTCTTGAGTTTTGCAGTTGGGCTTTCCTTCTTGCAGGATTTACTACAGTTAAGAAAAACTTACTATGCAACAACCCTTTTTTTAGCTTTGGACCCAGATATTATTTCTTCTTTACAAAATAGATCCTTCATAAATGACTATATCAGATGAATGGTAGACATCTGGAAGCATCAAATGGAAAAAAGGGAGAGATGAAGGACTAAGAAGTAACTAAGTACTGGAAATGGGATTTGGAATTGCTATTTTATTTTCACAATTCTATTACAACTTCTTTATATATCTCAAGTATTTAATCTCCCTCACAGTTTTCCATCCATAAAATAAAGTTAATAATATTCAGTGTCATCTTATTACCATTCCCTGTCTGTTTTGTTTAGTAATGTCTGAGATTTCAGAGCATATTTTGCTATCTACTACAAGAGACATAGATCTTACTTGTGGTGTTAGATGTTCCATATTATATATAATAAGTTGTAGTTGAGATACAGATATTGGAACAAAAATAATGACCATTTTTTGTAATTCAGGGTATTCCAGATTACTTTAAGGGCAACAAAGTTCCTGATGTACTCATGCCTATTCCTTATAAACATGTTCTTCTTTAGAATAACCTGTTTGGGCATTGTTTGTGGTTTATTTCTCATAGCATAACATGGCAACAAGATCTATTACCAAGATTAATCTATTCGTGAAAAAAAACAGTGTATATTTATAAAGGGGTCCTTAACAAATCAAAACATTCTTAAGTTTATCTCCTTTGCAAGAAAAAAACAAAGATGCTTTTTGGAAGTGAATCGAAAACCTGCTAAAATACATGTAGGATTGCATTTTATTGGGATAATGTCAGCTGATAAAAAGAATTTTCTTAGGTGTGTTGCATTGTAGTAGTACTTGTGGATGCTATTGTTTGAAGAATTTTGAGCTTACCAGCAGAAAGTGTTTACAAAATGTCACACAATATAAAGCTCTGCACTTGCAAAAAGGTGTAAGGTGGAAAACAGTGATTTTCATTAATACCTGGTTATATAAAGCCTATTCTGAACAATGCAAACTGATTAGCTAGTAGAGAAGAAAAGCACTTTACTAAGTCTATAGTCTATCTTTTGGTTCTGCTACTAGGAATTAGTCTAGAAGCATAAGATGAGTTTGTTCATCTATATTTGAATTGAAAGGAAGATCTGATTTTCAGTGATGTAATAATGGAATGATACTCCTTGGGCAACCTTTTAAAGCAAAGGAATATTCTTTTTGATTTCAGAAGTGTTTGGATCAAGGAGTTTGGTTCTACCTCAAACTGCTTGAGCTGTCATGTGCATGGAAGTTAGTTACTATTGTTCATGATAAATGTATCCAAATATGTTATTTTTACTATTTATAAAAAATCTTACACGGAAATTATTCTGATCTGATCTTTATATGATGAAATAATGGTATGAAGGCCTAAAATATAGATAGCTTAAATGAGTGTAGCTGTAACATTTGATGTCATGAAGGCCTCATGAGGATTTCCTTAGATAACAGTTAGATAGTAGAACAAGAAGCAATTCACTTGTTTTTCATGAACAATATGTGTTGTATGTAAGAGGACGGATAGACTGGGAAATGTTCAAATGACCATTTGAGAATATGTAACTTGAGCTGAACACACAGTCCAGCTACACACTGAATAAAAGGACCAAACAGAGAGTATATGACACCCATGTCACAGAAGATGATAAGCTAATGAAGAATGCAAAATCTAAAAGACAAAGAACTGGTTAAATATATGTGAAGGGGAACCATAATCAGGAGCATTCCAGCTCCTGAGTTATTAGATTCCATTGGTACAATTCAGCTGAACTGTTCAGCTAAGCAAGGCTAATAACTTGGATCACAAGAAAAGAATGATTATATAGAAGCTCAGTGCAACAACACAGACAAAATCCCAAGAATGAGCAATCCACAGAGCTGACCCAATGTTCTCAATTTCAGCTTGATTCTAAGTGGAGTGACAAGGGGGTTTGAGGGAGCAAAGCACTTTGGCTAAATGAAATGTCAGCAAGTCTATGATTGCAGAAGGGAGCATGGAGAATTCAGATCTTTAAATCTGTGAGCAAATGCACTCAACATGTAAACTCCTAATTAAAAGAAGAAGTAGTTAAGTATTAGCTATCTGTCATAAAAGTAAATGTTTAATCATTAATGCAAAGAACAATAGTAAATGGACCAGTTATTCTAAAATGTTGAACAGGCTACTGGAGTTTCAAATACTATTTTATCAAGTAGAAAAATGCTCAAATATTTGTCTTCAAAATCATTTTATTCTAATTTCACTAAGCAGTAAGGAAATACAGTCTATAGCTTTGAAGACCACAACATTACTCTGACCCCTCCTCTGGAATAGGTAAATCTTTGTTACAATTTACACATGTACTCAAACACATTTTAAAATGGAGATAGTCATAAACATAACAAGTTTTTATGAACTTTCCTAGGTGCAGAGTTAATAGAAGGCGATGTTTTCCCAAGCAAAGAGTGTGCTTACCTCTCACATCTGTAGGAATTTGCTGACAAACTTTGTTTTGTGCCTTTGGTTACTACACCAGCTCTGAGAAGCAATCAGACACACTATAGAGGTATTTCCTAATATTGCTAAACTATAGGAGAATACATTAAAAAATAAGATACCATCTCTTCTATGGTCCATTGACAAACTACACTACATGTGCATCACACTCCCTTCCTTTTTCTTTCCTTTCCATAGCTGTTTATGTTGCCACTACAAGATCACTGGAGGTAGTGTACATATTTAATTAAATAGTTCATGTTGTATCCAATACACCATTCCTGGACAATAAATAAATTACTCTTACTTTAAAACACCTACAATCTCACTTGGGATGTTACACTGCAGAAATCCAAATACTGTATTTTTTAAATCTCTAGTAAGATTTGTATGTACCAAAAATGTATTGCTAGCTTTGTAAGTACTTCAAAGTAAAGCAAGATCAGCTATTTTCAATGATGGTTTTGGACAAGAGACTACAGGTTCTGTTTCTTTAAAATAGTATAAAATATATATTTCCTTTGGGGCAAAACATATGAAGGTAATTTTTCCTCTCTATTTAATCTATTTTGCAAGGTACACTGTAGTGCCATTCTATTTCAGCAAATGTTAAAACAGCATTTTTTTCCCCCTTTTGGGAAAAAGACTTGCATTTTTATTCTATTGAAATTGCTTGCTTACAAAGAAAATGTCTGGAGTTTGGGGGAATGTATCAAGTTATTTCTGTGCCTTTTTCATAGAACAGTTGCTAGCAGACACTATTCATCAGCAGAAATTTGGGTATATTTGAGTAACACATGCCAGGGAGAGAGACAGGATTGTATATTTGGTTAGAATTTCTTTGTGCCTCCTTTAAAAGCCCTCAGAATATATGTACATTTCAAGCTGTGAAAAAGATAGTAGAATTGTCATTAGATTTAGGACTCTGGGTTCTAATAAAGAGATTTTGTAAACTTGTTTAGGAATAACACCAAATTGGCAAGTGATGTTTAAATCACATGTCAGCAATTAAATACATAAATCTCTGATTAGTTTATCTTGGCATAAACTCTGTGTCCTCTTCTCAGTTCCACTGAGTAATAAATTGCACAGTGCAATTTCATTCAAGGACCTACCTGAGGTGGAATGTTTTATTCTTACCCAATTAATTGATAGTAAAGTGGTATCCTTCCGATATCTCAGTCCTGTATTTCTTATATTGGAGGACTGAATTTGTTTTTTTTTAATTCAGTCTTCTTCAAATCTCAGTGGATGTGAGTGTCATATCCAATTTCAGCCTGGGACTATTTTCCCTCATAGAAATACTAACAGGTTTGGCTTAATTTGCTCTAATCCCTATGCAAAGATGTTAAGGAGGCTTAGCTTATTCTTGGGTGAAATATCATTTTATTGTATTTTTAGAAATTTTATTATATAAAAATCTTTCACAAGCTACCTGACTTAAACAGCATGACTGTCAAAACTTCCTAAGTATGCTCAGGGACAGACTTTTTTCCCCTAAGTCTTCTTGAGAGGTCACATGTTCTCTATGCCTGAAGTAAGCTTGATGGACTTTTACCTTGTGGCACACACTGCATTTGCAATGCCTTCAAACGATGAGAATTAATGGGCTAGCGTTTTCTGAACTAAATATATTTTTAGTATAAATTTTTCACTGCACTTAAATCCTTGAGGATTTTTGCCATTCACATGATTTGTTTGTGGAATTGATGGTATGGTTTCACACGTTCTAATGCATAAGAGCTCTCCTGGTCCAAATAATGAATAATTTTTGCCCCTCACAGTCTCAAATACTTGAAAGCTGTTTGCCTTTTTAATTCCCTAGCAGATATATGTACCTTGCAGTGGCAGCTCCATTACAATTTTATGCAAGAAAACAAGAAGTAGTTCTCAAGCTAAAGATTTATGTTCCATTTACAGAGTGTATTCAAAAGTAAAATTTCATATGAAAGAATCACAAATTATATACAATATAGAACACTCAAAATAGAATCCTTACGCAATACATATGGAATTGAAACAAGAATGTTGTGGAGCATTTCTCAGTGAATATATGTTTGCGCTATGAAGATAAAAATTGATATAATCAGTTGTATCAAAAAAGAAACAAGTATCTATCTCTTGTCATGGAGACATCAGACTTTCGAATGACAAAGGGGGTATTTTAAGCTCATTGATTAAAGGTCAATATAGAAGCCAAAGAGAATGAAGAAAATCTACCACTCAGGTTGCTCTTCAAAGCAGCAAAATAGGATTCATGGTTCTGTAAGAGATGAGATTGCTGGAAATGCAGTACAAGAGCTCTCCAAGGGGTAAGACCTTCAAAAAGGCTATTTCAATGAGTAGCCATTCCTGAGGATATTATCAAAAAAACCCCATACCATATGGTCAGTCTGGAGCATGTGAAAAAATAGTAGTAAAGCAGCAGGATGCAGTTGGACTATACATTGTTTTACTCGGGACAGGTGCTTTCACATTATATTTATGTAGTGACCAAGAACTACTAAGTGACAGCAATGCAAAGGTCAGAATTTGATAACAGAACAGAATTCCTCTTATCTTGGAAAGGCTGGGCTATAGAGTAACACCTTCTTAAAGAACATCCTGAGACTTCATCTCTGAATAGGCATAGATTATTCTGCTTCATGTTTATTTGGCTATCAAATAAAAAAAGCCCCCCCCCCCCTTTACATTTCTCTCTTCTTCTATGTATACACTTAAGTTCTATTTTCTCATACCTTGTTTGTGCTCTTTTTGCTTAGTCTTCCATTATCTCTTTTCTTTGACTTTACAAATTAAATAAATCAGCTAAAGAAGGACAGGTCTAGTAACTGCCTATATTCTCAAGCTTTATTTTTCCAAACAGGATGATTCAGACTTCTGAACTTGTGGATCAGAGCAAACAAACAGATCCTTCTAGGCGGATACAAGTCCCTCATAATAGAATGTATCTGCCCTCATTTAAAGCTAAGATTCTGCAAAATAATTAATTTTGGCTACAACTCATGTGAAGTGCAGATCTATGTAAAGGTGAGTATTTAATCTGAATGGAACAACTACATTTTGAAAGACAGTAGTTTGTATACATACTGCAAGACCAGTTTCTCTATATGGTTCCAATTTGTGTTAACCTAATGATCCAAGTTGGATTTTACCCATCTCGGATTTCATGTTCTAGGAGGGTACCAGATGAATTGGTCCAGGTTTCACTGCAGTATCACTAAGGGCCTTCAGGTCAACATAGACATTTGTTGAAATGTCTTGCTAACTCTGCTACGGGACTCTGATAATATGCTTCCTATTGATTCTATCCACAGTTGTGTGCTAAAAAATGCCATGTAATCTTCTGTTCAGCACTTCTACAATCTGCTGTTGATATACGTGTCAGTTGCACTAATTTCTTTACAGAGAATTACATCCTCCTTCTCTTTACTTCATTCCAATTTAAAAAGATACACCTGTTACTATCTACTATTCTTTCTTTCTTTTTTCCTAATGAATATAATACTCATCTGCTGTTGCTCACGTTCTCCAGAAATGACAGGATGTCTGAGATTCTCAGGCAGTTTCCTTTTAGCATTCCCCAGTTATCACATTGTCTAATTTGCATTGCTGATTCTTTTAAGATGTTGAACCACATTCCACTAAAATCTCTTCCCTTGGATATTTCATTCTTAGACTAAGTCAGAATAACTCATATTCCTTATTGAATGACATTTAACACAGTGATAAAGATAACGAAATGTACATAGCAACCATAATTGGTTTTAGATGGCCTATATTACTGTGGATGACCTCTACAGTTTTGAAAGGTTTCTTGGAAATATTTTGTTCCTTCACAATCTCCTTGAATGCCCTACCTCTCCCCTTACTGCTATGTCTTCCCATTTCTTCTCCTTAGAAACAGTTCCTTTTCCATGTCTCTATTTCCTGTGTGGTCCTTTCCAATTTTCAGTGATGTGGGCCTCTTCATTTCAGCCTTCCCAGTTTTCCCCCAAGCCCACATTTTCTCTAAAGGCCTAGGGGTTTACCATTCAAGGGACTTAACTCTTCTTTATTCAGTTTATTTATTCTTTGCCTATTTTTCTCCTTCAGACTGCTATCTCTGGCCTTTCACATTCCCTATCATGATTTCTTTCTCACCCATAGTGAAACCTCTGAAGTCGTGTATGAAAAAGCAAACTCTTCCTATGTTAAGGAGTATCTCAACTTCTTTTTATTGCTGCCTCCTAAGGTGGAATTTAGATAGCTTTAACATGGTGATGTGTCATAATGCTGCCTAATGTTATACAGAAAACATTTTGTTAAATATATATGACACAGTTTCTTATAGATGTACCTAGAAAGTGACACAAATGGAACAGCACAGCATGAGGACCTCTTGCTCAAAGTTGTTAATTCAGCTCATAAAAGAAATCAATATGCAGTATTACAGAGCTCTCATGTCTTGTAAATCAGATTGGAAATGAAACTGAGTACAACTTGTATTAGAAGTTTAAATTATATTGCCTACAGAAGCTATTTTGGGTGGCCACGTTTGGATTCTGTACCAAAGAAGCATGTATGCATTTTCTAATGCACACTCTGTAATGCAGCTGCTGCTGTTTCTGGTCCTCTGAAATAAGGTTTAAATGTGCAGGCAGAGAAGCCTCACCAGATT
This sequence comes from Melopsittacus undulatus, assembly GCF_012275295.1. NCBI lineage: Eukaryota > Metazoa > Chordata > Aves > Psittaciformes > Psittaculidae > Melopsittacus > Melopsittacus undulatus. Next base: position 110,596,320 of record NC_047529.1, on the reverse strand, counting down.
TGCAGAAGATAGAAAACACTCTAAGACAGAGAGCTGCCTGGGACTTCCATGAAATGCAGTTGCCTCTGAAGATCAGCAGATAAGGTGAATGCAGTTTCATTCTGACTGATTCTGAAGGCCATTCACGTTTGGACCTATGGTCAAAAAACTAACTTTGCTTTTATCACTTCAGTCATGGAGAGGTCCAACTGAGCAATTAACAAGAAAAGCTCAGGCTTGATTTGGAGTGAATTTTTCTGCCTTTAGAAACAAAATAGCTCAGGAAGTAAAACAAAATTAGTCAAAAAATCAAGGGCAAAATGTAAGGAATTAATCAATTTTCTTTACTAGCCACATATTATGCATCACCAGAAGAATATAAAAGCAATGAAAAAGGTCTAATGAAGTAGCTTATAAATTGCAGATTACCTGTTTGTGAGACATAAAAATCGATTATAGTCTATAAAGAATATAATCGTATCACTGAAGGTCTGGAATCACTGTCATTAGAATTCATGAGGGGATAGATTAGCCTTTCCCTCTGTAAAGATTTTATGTTCATCATTTGGCAACACAGAGACCAGGTAGCCTAGCTCAGCTGGTAAGTAGTTCCAACATGATGCTGCAGCTACAGGAAGCTGAGGAACTCCTTATGACAGAAATTCCATTAGCCATAACAGCATTTTACCATGAAAGCAGAGGATTTTCTTATGTTCTAACTTTTCTCATTGCCAAAGAAGGAATGAAGGGAATGATCTATCCCCTAGCACAGAAAACGTAATAAAAACATGGGTAAACTCTGTTTCTAACTTGAGGTAATTAAGGAGGAAGATAGTCAAGGTCCTTCAGCATCAGCTAACGAAAAAAGGAAGCATGGCAGAGCATTGTGTGCCTAAGCTCAGGAGAGAAGGAACACATTTCTCCTTTTAACATCTGATCTTCTTTACTTTAACCTTTAATTACATCAGTGACTCTCTATATGAGAGGGGAATTAAAGCCTATTCTAAATTGTGAATTCTGAAACCTGTTTCTCTATAGGGATAAATAATTTATACAGCCTCGCAATCCAGGAATTTAATGAGCCCTTATGCATGTAAACAAAGTTATAGCTCTTCTTAGCTACTGCAGAGCTCTTCAGTAAGAGTCTAGGACAGAAAAAGGCGACAGGCTTGACTGAAAGATCAGCTATTTAATTGTGTTATTGATCAAAAAGCATAAACAACATAATAATAAACATGTAAAATCTCTGTATTCTAATGATAATGGTTAGCTTTAGCTCTTTGTCTAGACCTGATAAATGCTGCTAAGTGAATTATTGAATACAATGATGAGAAGCAACTCAAGCATTCTGTTCTTACTATTAATTTTCTGGATGCCAGCAGAAGTTGTATAACCAAGACAAGGAAGTGCATAGGTATATGTTCACACCTATCAGTAATAAATTATAATTCTGACAGCCCAGGAGTGTGAGTAGAGGGACAAGTGGCTACAGTGACTGAACAAAAGGGGAAGGCAGACAAAATGTTATTTCAAAGTGGCTGCTAATATCAATGGCTCTTTTTTTTATTACTGATTATATCCTTTGAAAACTGAACAAAATAATGAATTAGTTCTGTAGAGATTAGGGATGCCATTCTCACAGAGAACTACTTTATGGGAAAATAAGTTCAATGCCAGACATCTGGAGGGAAAAAAAAAAAAGTTCATTTATTGAAATTATTTTTGTCAGGTATGTTAAATAGCAACCAAAGAAAAGAATAGCTCCACCATACCCACAAAAATTCCATATCCTTTTTCATTTTGAACATAAGCATATTTGTGTTTATCTTATTTCATCATAGTTTTATACTGTATGTGAAAAAAGGCATAATGATGCAAATGTGGCCAAGAACAAAAGTGGGAGGATGGAATGAATTTAAGAACACAACAGAAAGATGCAAAAAAGTAGCACCAGGAAAGGCGAAAGAAAGGATTCATATGCCTAGAAAGCAAGTGTATGAAAGCAGTATTTTAAGATGAAAGAAAAGGTATGGAGTTGTGTGCAAAAGAAGCTACAAAGAAGAATAGAAGAGTACTAAACCAAACCCATGTAAAATAGGGAAAGTAATAAATAACACAAATAATGGACAAGATTCTGACTTGGATAAATAGATCTAGCTTCATTGATTTCCGTTTCAGCTATACTCACTGACAGCCTAGTCTACACTAGCAATTTCCCTGTGGTAATTAAAGCAAATCATTGACTTTAAGTAGCTATAGCTGAGCTTTTGCATTTCTGCAGTATCTAGGATGGGCTTGGCTTAGTGTTACAAGTCTTCCCACTTGATATTATCCTTAAAGTAGTCCCACAAGCCTGTTCTTCCACAAGCACAGATTTCCCTAGGAAGCAGCATGCTTAGCAACACGGGTATCCATGGCAGTATCTACCATGTACTATCTAAATGTGGAAGCCCTTTCACAGTTTTTTATGTCACTACAATCATGCTGCCTACCCCCAGCTCCAGCCCTCATTCACAAGCTGAAGTTGGGCCATCTACAGACACATGGAAGACCTGGTCTGATGACTTTGTTTTCCCTCTGGAGAGACCCAGTTGCCTGTATTGCAACATTGTATTTCAGGATCCTGAGGTCAGCTGTGGGGAAGGAAATGATAGGCATAGAGGCCACTGCCACTGTCCCAGACTGAAGTTCCCAGGCATTGTCAAGACCACTTTATAGCGTGAACACGAGGTAACCTGGGTGCAGTGCTTTCAAGGTGAAGCCTCTGAAACCTGAGCCACAAAAAACCCTTTGAAGGAAAACTGTGCACTGTCTTTACCACAAATAGTGGTGTTCTGGGGGTGTAACAGCACCACCTCTGCCTGCAGGGTACACGTGTCCTGTTCTCCACCAGATTACAACTGACTGGAGCTGCTGTGTCTTGCAGAGTCTCTCTGAGAGCACAGGAGAGCCTTTTCATCCAGACAGCAACCATGAGGGCTGGATGCTACAGCCACTATGGAATCCAGGTCTCCAGCATCCACAGCCAACATTTCCTGTCTGAGGAGACTGGCATCATGCATACTCTCAGCTGTGGGCTGTCTGGGTAGTACATAAGAGGATAAAACAATTTAGCTGCTTTATATGAAGTATTTTACCTTTAAAATGGAAATATTCTTAATCCTTTCTTCCTCAGTCCTTTTTCTCTTCCATCAGGGGTGGTCACTGGCTCCTTTCCCCTTGGCTACGGCTTTGGTTTTGAAATCTTCTTCTTCTCATCCTCCCCCCCTCCACAGCAGCTGTGCTGTCCCTCATCCCCTACAGCCTCTGTTTTCCACTTTGCTATCCCATCCATCCCACTTCAGCTGTTTCCCCACGTTCCAGGACTCTTCTGGCTCCTGGTGCCTCTTCCCGCCCTCAGCAGCTGTCTAGCTCTGGCCCGCGGAGCCTCTTGCTCCTGCTGAGCCGTGGGTCCCTTCCCAGGCCTCTGCCCTGGCTCGGAGCCCGATGTTTTCTCTTCTTCCCCTCCTCCAGAGGCAGCCTTTGCCTCCGCCTCCTTCCTGCCTCTGCTCACTTCAGCACCTGCCGGTTACCCCCATCCCCTCCCCGCAGCTCCCTTGGCGCCTCCTGCCTGGCCTGAGGCGCCGCCCCCGTTCCCCTTCCGAGGCCTGCGCCGTTTGCCTCAAGCCGTTTCCCAGCCCTCAGCACTCGTTCCCAGGCGCCCGGTTCATCCTCTCCCGGCTGTTTCCTCATGCCCCGTACCGAGGGGACCCTCCCTGCCCTGGCGACCATGCGGCCCCCTTCTCTTCGGCTCTCGGCACCGGGCGCTGCCGCTGGTTTCAGGCCCCTCTCCTTGGCTTTCCCTTCTCCGCCATGCCAGCAAGCACAGGTGCTGTCTGCCTCAGCTGGCAAATGGTGTGGCAGCGACTGAATCCTCACATCACGCTTCGCTAGTGCGACAGCATATTGCAGTGGTGACAACCGAGTTGTCAGGATGGCCTCCAGAAACAACCACAAGTAGGGGCAAAATGCGGTCCACAGCAGAAACGCTGTTAAAGGGGAGGCCAGCGTGACCTGTAGGGAAACATGCACTGCGCCAGGGCCGTCCCAGCCCTCAGGATTAAGAACAGCAGAGGCACTGTGCCCATGAGTTGAAAAGAGCAGCCAGAACAGCTGTGGAATTAAGCAATGGTTTGTTGCAATTGCTCCTCAGCAGGCATGGCTTTCTCATGGTAGTTAAAGGGAAAACTGGCAGCCATTAAATTGCTGTTCAGGCCTGAGCAGGAAGGAGGTGTGCAGTGGACACCATTTTGATGCCAGTGCTGGCATGGGCTGTGAGGTGTGAATGCTGCAGTGGGCTTTAATTTTCTGCCTCACATGAAGGAAACTGCTCATTAACGGCCCGGGAACTGGATTATACCTGAGCTGCCATTCCAAAGAGACAATCAGCAGCTCCCACCAGCAAGAAAGTGACATTTAAAGCTAGCAGCATACTCCTTTTCTGATACACTTACTTGCATGGCATGTTACTGCACCATCATAAGCTGTGTAAAAGGATGGCATGACCAGGATGGTGGCTGGGGTACACAATTGGTGCCTCAGTGTTCAGGGACCTGCAGTGATGGTAGCATCCTTGCTACTGTCCTTCTCCCTCTGCTGGCGCAGGGAGGAACCAGTAGTTGACCCTGGCTCACAGTTCAGTGGGGCCCTCACTTCCAAAAGGGACATCAAAACCCAAATAAGCAAGTCTGGGCTGTTTGGTAACATCTCAGACCTTCAGAAACTCCACCTTCATTTGTTTAAACTTGAAGAAGCACCACTTAATTTTCGTAGCAGCAGCAAGTCATCTGGACACCTCTTGGTACTGGCTCAGGGAAGTCTGTTAGCGAAGTCCCAACCTCTTCCCTCCACAGCCAGATAAGTAAGATTAATTTTGGAGTCAGAAGTCAGACTGTCATAAAAATTTTGCTGGGAAGAGAGATACATATTTTGAGTTTAAAAAATAAAAGAAAATCAAGACAGAAGAGTAATAGGAATGAAGGACCAGGACCATACCCAGACCAGGACCAGACCCAGGCCAGGACCAGGCATCGGTTGCCAAGGGGAAGAAGGTGAGTAAAGATGAGGCACATGGAATGCCAGGAAGAGCTCAAGTGTTTGTTGTGGGTCAGTTTGGAGTTTTAAGCAGCACTTGTAAGGTAGTTTCAATAACTGTCTTTTTGGAGAACATTGCCTGAGGGGGTTTTCAGTGTTGCTGAACAATTTTGTGGAGCATAAGAATTAGGTTCCTTCTGCATGTGGCTTCAGCTTACTGCTTTTCGATGACGTGGGATGATGAACCAGGGAGAGGCTTTTGCTTCAGTTTCATCCAGAGAAAAGAGTTTCTCACACCATAATGCATTCAAGGCCTAAACCAGCACATAACAAATAGGTATGACTGGGGGACTCCCTGCAAATACTCAAGCTAGTTCTGATTTAAAATGCTAGTTTAAGTGTCTGTGGTGTGTGATTTAATTTGGTGAAAGATCTGAACTGATCTTTAAAAGGAATGAAAGTAATAGAGCATTCAGCTTTTTTTCTGTACTTGGCTGTAGTGGTAGGGTATTGTGTTTTATGGGTTTTTTTCCCTTACTGTGTGCATTTGCCTTTCATTAATTACTTCATAGCTTAATTATCCACACTAAATACACCTGTAGGTGATCAAGAAAGCCCTGCACTCATATGCAGACCCATGTTTGTTGCTCTGAAAAGCGCTATCCTTAAGAGAATGGCATCTGATTCTGCTGCAATGCAGTGAGTGACTGGCTGGGGTTAAAAGCCTTGTGCACAATTCCTGCTAGTTGGTCATTAATCTCCAGGAAAAGCCCCATATCTTAATTGCTGTTGTATAATTAGTAACCTCTCCCATTTAACCAATGTTAAGCTGAAACGGTAATGTGCCAAGCCACCATCATTCTCTCTAAATGAGGATCTAGAAGTACAGCTCTAAATAGTGTGTGACAGTGAAATTATTTTTTTAAATACTCCTTTGAAATAAAACCAGCACCATCAGTGTTATATTGCCAGCTCTGAAAACCCACAGAGCTGCCACAGATCACTGCAGTGTAAGTGGCTGAACAAAGTAGTCCCCAAAATTGAAGATGTAAAGATGAGGAAAGTGTCTTCTTATGTAACATATGTTGTAAAGGAGCCTAAAATACCAGTCAGTAACTATGTCTTGATTTGGAGAAATCTGGAGCTGAAAGCAAAAGCAGAAAGCCTTTATTTAAATACAGCTGTGACGCCCAGGGCAGCCAAATATAACTAAGCTTGAAGAAGTTGATGTATTTTCCTTAGTATCTATGGGCTATATACTTGAATGTTTGATATTGGATTAATTGATAGCTCAGTATCAGTGGTAAATTAATTTAGGTTTTGCTGTGGGTTTAATATCTCTGTTTGGAATAAGTTTCTGTCCTGAGGAAAACGCATTCTGTAAAAACAAAATTTGGATGTGGAAACATTGAAATACTTGATTTTGATAATTTTTTTTTCCCCCATCAATAACTTTCAAGAATTGTACTGCTAAACCTAATATAAACTTACATGTTTTATTTATGAAAGATATCATATAAAGTAAAAACAAAGGAAAACCAAATTCAAATTAAGACAAACTGTTTATAAACCACTTTTGTTTTCACAGAAATTCTCCTTTGGATGAAACTACACTTTCTGAGGATAAAATATATCTCAACAATTTTTCCCCCCAACATAATTAGCAGTCAGCTGATCACATTCTTGTCTTCAGTGTGGTTGTGAAAAGATTCTAGGTAACTGATAGGCCTCGGTGCCAGGCTAAATAATCAACCATAAATAATAGTGAAATTGCACAGAAAAAATGCAGTGTATGTGTTTTCTTCTGTCTGACACAACTAGAATTGGCAAAAAAAAATAATGCAATAGAGGTGAGCATCTGGTTTGCTTTAAAAGAGTCTTCTTCCTGGTGTATTTTTCCAGGGTTTATGCTGGCACAGATGACTATCAGATGAAGGCCCAAAGAATAACTTGGTGTGTATGATTTTGTGTAGTGATGAATAACTAGTTGAAGACTGCTGTTCAAGAAAGGATTCATCTGAATTTCTTTCTTTTTCTTCTTTTTGACTGTGTTATGTGGTTAAAGTGATAGAGGATTTCAAAAAATATGGCAAAACTTCTCAACTGCTTCTCTTTCTTGAGAAGAACTTGAAAAAATCAGATGAATCAACATATGATATTTAAATAGTTCCTCAACTGGAATATCGTATGGCATACATTATTCACTGTCAGTTCATGGCCAAAATAGAGAGGTCAGAAGCTCTGCCACTCTCAGTGCACTGTCAGAAACTGGGGTTTTTTTTAGTTATTTAATTTTGTACTTATTAAATCCTCTAGACAGAAGCAGCTAAATCTGTAGCACTCGGTAATAATTCAAACCAAATTCACCTTTACTTTCATACTTTGCAGAAGCTTCTTGGAGCTTAATACAGATTTTCTCTATTCCCATAGGAATTTCCAATATTCCATAGTCTCTCTTTTTTTTTTTTTTTTTGAGTTTTGCTGAACACAGGACATTGGTCTAAAACCAACCGGGATGATTTTGTGCATTCTGTAAGTTCAGAAAGACACTTCTCTAGCTAGTTCCACTGGGCATAACAAAGTCCTGATTTCTGTGGAAACTTTAGCTGCTCTGTTAAAGTACTTGTAAGGATAAGAGAGGACTCTAATTTCTGCAGTTGTTTTCTTCATGCTTATCACCTTGAAAAACGCATCTGATGAGCAACAAGTCCCAGGAAAGCAAACAAATAGAAACTTAAAGAGAAAATATGATTTGTCTTTAAGCTTGAGAAGTGTCTTATTAATGTTGTTCCCATTATTTTATGTGACCCAAAAATGCTAATTGAAAACCATTGAGATAAGAAGGGACATTCCAAAGAGGAAACAAGAAAGAATAAAAAGGAAAGCTCCAGGTGCTTGTTCTTTCTGATGAAATTCTTTGTAATTTAACATTTATACCATATTGCTTTGATTGCTAGTAGTAATTTTGGATGAGCTTCAACATCCTTTATGTAATAACTTAGGCAGTGCAAATATAATGTTGATATGCATACAAACCCAAAATTCAGGCATATGACTCACAGCCATGTTATGGAGGTCTGTGTTACCATGGGAGTATTTTACCTATACAAGCAAGTTCACATGCTTTGGAATCATTTTAGGAAGTTCTTTACACCGTATTAAACCAAAATGACAGAAAATGTGGAAGGTCAGAAATGTGGGAAAAAATGTTTCTAACTAAAAAGTACTTCATTTTGAAAATTGTAATCCTTTATATTTATAATGATTTTCCTAACTTACTCCCCTTCTGTTACTAAAAAGCTAGTTCTGCAATTGAAGTTTACTCTGAGTCTAAAGGTCACCTTTTTAATCAGCTGAGCTTTTCAAATTACTTCAGGTGGTAATTCTCAGGGTATGCCCACAGCAAACTCTTCCAGATGATAAAGGGTTATTTCTGTTTTATTATTTTATTGTGATAAAACATCCTTTAATACTGTAATTCAAAGATGCATTTCTAAACAGTTTTCCACTGAACCAGTAATCTTCTTCCTTTGCAGCTGTTTTATATCTTCTGACTTTTTTTTCCAAAGTGTTTCTACATGATCTTTGTAAGTAAAAGTTAGGTGGTAATAAGATTTTTTAACTATTAAGAGTAATATAATAACAAGCCTTGAACACTCATACATGTTTTGGAAGGGGATTTTATAGTAATATTCTTTTTCCTTAGAGAAGTTTTAGTTAGAAATAGTCTTGGATACAACTGCTTATTTCACTTCGGAGACAGAAAACTGCTAGGATTGCTTCATATCTAGCCTACTTACTTGAATCAATGTATTTAAAGAGGTGAAAACCACTAGCAGATGAGGGAAGAAGGGTTGTGAAGAAGGTGGCTGTGGATGAAAGCCTTAAGCAGTAAGTTACTTGTGGAAGGGAAAATAATTTATCATTTGCACCTAGCTGCCTTGCCTTCTGGGTTTCTCCCTCCTCTATACTGCTGAGTGTTATTTGTGGATAAATTTTAAATTAAGGAGATGTAAATGGTTGGTGCAGAGAAGAATTGGCTGTTTGGAGGAAAGCAAAGAGCCTCTTGCAGGGATAATAAAAAGGTAAACCATTATAATTTTGGAAAACAATAATTGCCCAACAGGCTGGTATTTAGTAGCACTGTTTTCAACTAGATCCTTTCAGAAATGTTTTACTGCAAAGGTTATGAAAAAGACTGAAGAGTTGCATTATCTAGGGCTGCCCCCGCCTTCCTTATCTCTGGGAAGGAAATCTGGCAAATCATAGGGAGAAGACTTTCACAGGAACCATATACTACAATGAAAACAATAAAGTACTTCCTTCTGTTCTCCTTAGTGTAGACCTTTTAAAAAGAACACTAGTAGGCACGTGGTTTTTCTGTGAAGATAACCAGTTACAAATGGTCATTGGAGCAAACATACAAGACAGGTCTGAGGAGAGCAGTTGAGAGAAACTTGAGCACCTACTGACATTTAGTATTCTTTGATGTACCATTTTTTTACTATCCATTTTCCTCTGTTACCCAGGAAATAGAAAAGGTCTGGAATTCACTACACAAATCATAGAATTCCATATTGGAGGGGACCTCAAGGATTATCTCATCCAACCTATTTTGGCAAAAGCACAGTCTAGACAAGATGGTCCAGCACCATGTCCAGCTGAGCCTTAAAAGTGTCCAAATAATGGACTTAATTTGATTCATTCCTGTGTATATTTATGTTGTGCCCAGAGTCATCCTTGTTATTTTAGAACATTAATATTCTTCTATGAAATCTGCCCCACTACAGTGCGTGACTGGCTGGGGTTAATGGTCCTTGGCACAGCTCCTCCTAGTTGATCATGAATCTGCAGGAATGCCCTGTGTTTTAATTGTTATTGCTTAATTAACAACCTCTTCTATTTAAACAAATGACAAATGACCTGAAATAACAACGTATGCAGCAACAGTCATTTTCTGTGCCCATTTGAGATATGCTGTAAGCAGATTCTGTGCAAGTAAACCAAGGCATAGTTAGTGCATATCTATTCAAATAATGTGGATTGTGACACTGAAATAATGTTCTGCAGATATGATCATTAATAAGTGCCTTTTTTTAGATTTTGGGGATGTCACTAGTTGAATCAGTTACTAACTCAATGACTAAAATTTAAAATGAGAAAGTCTGTGTTTGCCTTATTCCTCATGTAATTTAATGTTCCATATTTCTAATCAATAGTGTCATTACATTTTCAGTCTGTCCGTGGTTAGCCATGGTTTTAATCACTGCAGGATCTGTATAAATGCACACACACAAACCCAGAGCACATTCCTACATGGAATATAATCTTGCATTTTTGCTGAGAGCTTGGGTTGTGAGAATCTATACTCTGCACTCTTGGCCATTAACTTCTCTCTGTGCTTTGTTTCCTTTCTCCATCCTTTGATACTTAATATCTGTATATTTTGATTGTAAACCGTTGTAACAGAAATGAACTTTTTCTAAAGTGCATGCACAGTACTTGGGCCACATGGGACTTCTGCATACTCCTGGAATTTTGTCTTTGCAGTTGGCTTTATAAATAAACAATAAATGCTTTGTTTGAAGAATATAAATATGACTAGCCTGCTATTATGTCAGTTTGAATCTTTAAAATTCCATATTGCTTGCTGATAAAATATCAACTCATCTGATACTTTTCCATGTGAAAGAGTAGTGACTATTATACAAGTAAAATATTGACTTTTTTCTTTTTCCAGTTTTGTTTTTTGGGCTAAAACTATTCATAGTTAGTATTCATCATCAGTATAGTTCAAACTAGGTTGAAGACAATGGAAATAGGTCCAATGACTTACAAGGTCTCAGGTTCATGGAAATTATTTTGTAAATATAATAGTTACAGACTCTGTTATTAAAGAGAAAATTAGATTTCTTGAGTTGCAAGCTGGAGAAACTCCATAAATGTGGCTGCTTCAGTATATGTAGAGTTTGAGTAATAATTTTTCACACATTTTTTGAATCATCAAATGGCAGCCCAGCTGTTCTAGTTTGCTCTGTAATACCACTGTAATTCCAGCTATCCTAACCTACAGGCACTATTGCCAATGCCCATCTGCTTGTAATGCTGGAAAGCAGCTGGAAAAAAAACAGAGACAGAACAAATAGAAATCTTAATAAGGTCATTTTAGCTGCACTACTGGATTTTGTGAGCTTCTGTGAATTTTAGATATAAATAAATATTATAAATTTGTCCAGTTTTAGTACAACATGAAAAATTAATAGAAAAATTTTGGAGCCTGAAATGGAAGCTGGTGTTGTCTGAACCAGCATGTACTGAACCATTTAGTAGGTGTGCATAATTCATTTTAATTCAATCTGCGGACGAGATTTCCAGCTAATTTGAACTATTTGACTTTTGTTGCTGATTTGCCTTCAAAATCTGCTTAGCATTGATTTATTGGTTTATTTACACTTTAGAAAAAGTTCAGTTTCTGTTAACTAAAGAACTGTCTATCAGAAACACTCTATAAATGCTACTAAAAACCATCTGAGCCTGTGTTGAAGTTTGCATAAAATTTCTGTTAGCTTAAGAGCTGTCAAGACCAAATTCACCTCATAGCTGAGGACATACATAGTTAGTTTTGGTCCAAACCAACAAACATTAGGAAAGGTTATAAATGAATAAAACACTGGAGAGTTTATAGAAGAATATATGCAACAAACACATTCATAATTTACTGTGCTTCATGAATGTCATGGGAGTAATTGTTTCCTTTAAGTACTTGGCAAATGCTGCTAGTATCCATTCAAAAAAGTAATTTTCCACTCAGAGAACTTGTAAGCACTCACGGAAAGAACAGCCAGCAACACAATGCTTTCTCTGTAGTCCTCTTTGGCTACATTCATGTACTCAAGACAGAATCTTTAAACACAGAAGAAATGAACAGCTGGTATCAAATCCACAATTAGATGCAGAAAGATCATCTTCTCATGGGAGCAGAAGTTCATGGTTATCATGTAGTTGTTAGTTTTCTGGTTTGTGTCTCCCAGCAACACTTTTGTAGTTTGAGGCAAAGTTCTACAGTCTTCTGAAGTGTATTTGCAACACGTAAAGAGGTTGGCATGATAGATGCAATCACCTAGTCTTGAATCTCTTTGAATTGTGAACGGCTGTTCTGTCTTTTCTGTAACTAAAGAAGTCATGCTTTATGGGCTGGACAAGCCTAGTTAGTTAAGTAGGTTGGTTGGCTTCAGTATCAAAGCTGCAGGATTTTGAGTGTTCGAAAGAAAATTAATACATAATGTATAAGACAGTGAAGTGATATGCATGTGCATAAACATGCACCTAATTAGTAAGTAATATGGACCTATTTAGTAAGTAAGGGAATAGAGATGCAGTTGAACGAATAGATAATAGTTTACTCAACCGTGCCTGCAAGTGTTGTGAATTGTCTCCTATTCATGTAGTTTCAGCTTGCTGCTCATCTGCATGATGAATTGATGAGAATTGTCTTCTGTTCTGTAATGTGGTACATTTTCAGTACTCTACTGTTAGTTTTTGTTGCTGTTAGATTCTGGTAGGTAGCAAAGATTCAGATTCACATCACAAAATGTAAATATTAAGATATTTATTTATAAGTCTTGGTCTTGGTATTGTAATAGCATGTAGATGTCACCTTGATGCTGTAGAAGGAAAAAAGTAAAACAGCATGTCACTTAAATACCAATTTGCTATTTACCTTACATATCCATATTTACAATATTTCTAAAGTTCAGTGAAATGGGATTTAGGAAGTTCTGCATGATTTTGCAGAGTAATTGACACTTTCATCAGGCATAGATATTTTTCTCTCTAAGAAGCACAAAATACAAGATTCTGCATAATTTTTGGTATTTTCAATATACTCTATAAATGGATAAAAATAGGGTTGTCATCATAACAAACAGAAAAATTGCCCACATCCAGAAATACTATATCTACAGATGTGGGGTTTTTTATAGTAAAAAATGTGTTTATCTCTTACTTGTGTACATACTACCAGATACACTAAGGCTCAGGAGAGAAAAAGGCTATTGGGCAGTTGTGTTCCTTTACAAGTATCAACTCATTATAAATAAGTAAATACTTGTACCTGCATAGAATGTAGCTGATCAGTACAATTCTTTGTCAATACTTTTCTCTGTAGCTACACAGCTTACAGTTTGCAGAAGTATGGTTTAAAAATCACTTTTAGCTGTGGTGGCTTTTTTTATTTCCCCTCAAGAAAATGGCACAGAGGAATGGTGCATTTGTGAGCAGACAGCCACTCTTTATGTGTCCAGCCTTCAAAGGGAATATTAAGGATGAATGCTGTACTTTTTCCTCTGCATTTGTTGCTTCTTTCAGATCAGCCTTGCCTCTCATTCTATTTAGCTTCATGCAAAACATCTGTCAGATACACTTTTTCACTTCATCGGTGATTTGATACTCCTTGAAATTTTAAGAATTTCTGCAATTAAGTCTGCTTTTTAGGAAACCATATATTTTGAGTGATACTGAAAAGTAGAATCTTTTTTTCTATGTAGTTTTTATATTCTGTTTGATCCGATGCAAAATAAGGTAGTGGGGCAATACAATCTAGTTGTTAGATAGGTTTTGGAAAAGAAGTATTTTCCTGTCTAAAAATGTTTGCTAAAAGCTGTTAAAATAACATTAACTATACAAAAGGTCCTGTCCAAATTATCTTAAAGGACATGTGACTATCATGTGGGGGGAAAAATTGAGACAGAAATAATTGTCTCTGCTTTTCTGTGGACCAAATTCATTTGCCAGAAAGCAAAGAGAAAAGCCTGAGATAAAATGATGTCTTAAGCTCAAAAACACAACAGATAGAAATGGCACAAGCCTTTTTCTATCCATTGGTTAAGTTTATGAGAAACAGATCAGAAGAGTGTAGGCATGCATTCCTGCTGCCTTCTGCACATGAATTGTCAAAATGCTGTGTGCCAGTTTAATTAATTAGAGATATAACAATCTATTCTACAGACACATGCATAAGACATTCTTTAAAATGCTCTTTAGAAACTGTGTAACTGATATTTAAAGACTAAGTAATTATTTACCATTTTTCTGAGTACTTCTCAAATATCAAGTAGGAGCATTTAAAATCATTATTTTAAAAAAACTGTTTTCATCAGTAGGACTTTCATTTTCAAAGATGACAGCTGGACCAGACTAATTCCTTATGTATTAAATACAGTGGTAACTAATCCTGTAACTTTGTATGTATTAAATACTGTGTATAATTGGAGCATGAGGTTGTGCTTAACTCATTTGGAAAAATTAGCAAAGCCGTAATTGCGCACAAAAAATGTCAGCATCTCTTATGTATACACTAATCAAGGATAGATATGATAGGCACAAGAATATGCACTGCTTTGATGCACACTTTATACAATTTAATGGGTACTTGGCATTTTTTTACTATGACAAATAGTGAAGCAGAACTTTGCAGCATTGTGAATATACCACACATACTCTCTTGGGATCTTCTTAGTCTCCATTTAAACTGCGTTGATTACATTAAGAAGAAGTACTTCTATATGGCACATATTCTGAAAATGTTCAGTAATATACTTTAGAGTTCTGTATGTTAACAGTTCTGCTTTGTGGAGTTTTTCTTACTGCAGATCATAAGCTTTGTGTAAGTTCTGATTAATTACCCTATTATCCCTTGTTGCATTCTCACCATAGACATGGAACACAGCTAAGTGTTGCAGCTACAAGCCCACCTCTGTTACTCAGGTTTTGTTGTTAAAAGAAGCTTATTCTTCTTTTATTTGCACTGATGGTATTTAAAGAAGAGCAGCTCCACTGCTTAACGGTTGAGTTAAGGCAATGTCTGAAGAGTTTTAGGAACTTACTCCAAGTCTGTTGATGTCAGGGAATTTCAGTAGGCTTTGGACTGAGAATAGAAATTAAGAAGAGGAGCGTGTATCTTTCATCCATGTTGTCGTATCTTACATGTATTTTTTTCATAGAATGACAGTATGGTTTGGGTTAGAAGAGACCTTAAAGGTCGTCCAGTTTCAACCCCCTGCCACAGGCAGGGACACCTTCTAGACCAGGTTGCTCCAAGTTCCATCCAACCTGGCCTTGAACACTGCCAGGGATGGGGCAGCCGCAGCTTCTCTGGGCACCCTGTGTCAGTGCCTCATCACCTTCATAGGGAAGAACCTATTCCTCATGTCTAATCTAAATCTCCTCTCTGACAGTTTAAAGCTGTTCCCCTTTATCCTGTCCCTACAGGCCCTTGTCAAAAGCCCCTCTCTGGGTTTCTTGTTGGCCCATTTAGGGACTGAGAGCTGCTTTAAAGTCTCCCTGGAGCCTCCTCTTCTCCAGGCTAAGCAAGCCCAGCTCTCTCAGCCTGTCTCCATAGCAGAGCTGCTTCAGCCCTCACAGCATCTCCATGTCCCTTCTCTGGACTCACTCCAACAGCTCCACATCCCTCTTACGTAGTTGCCCCAGAGCTGGACATAGGACTGCAGCAGGGGGTCTCACCAGAGTGGAGAAGAGTGGGAGAATCCTCTCCCTTCACCTGGTCATGCTGCTGGGGATGCAGCCCAGGGCATGGCTGGTTTCTGGGCTACAAGCACACACTGCTGGGTCATGGGGAGCTTCTTTTCAACCAACAAACCAAGTCCTCCTCAGGGCTGCTCTCAATCCATTCTCCACTTAACCGGTGTTAGTGCTTTGGATTGTCCTGACTCAGTTTCAGGAGCTTGCACTTGGCCTTGAACTTCATGAGGTTTACATTTAAATTTTTCTCTTTTGATTTTTGTCCTCACTGAATATTGCTTTTAGTGAGAGGGAGAAATGAGGCATAGTTATTTTAATTGGTTTCTCATTCATTAAAGCTGGTAAATGCTGAATCCCGTTTTAAGAAGCACTAAGACCAGACAAAATAATATTTTGACTAAGAGAATCAGGGTAAGAGAAGGGAATTATTGCATAAATGAGTATGCCAGAACAGATGTAACAAATTGTTGCTAGATATCTTGGTGCATAATTATTCAATTAATGCTTAACTACTAAAAAACCCCATTATGATAAATGAATATATTTTATAAGAAAGAAAAGTCTCTGTTTGAACTAAGGCAAGCATTATTATAGATGATGGGTTTTGGTCAGAGTAAGCAACTTAGTGGCTGGTTTTATCTTTCTGGCCATAAGTGGCTCACATACTAGCATCCTCTGCTATTCTTCCTCATGGTCAGAACTTCAGACAGAAAAACCATTTCCCCTAAACAACTTCAGGCAGATTTTTTTAAGGTGAGGACTAGTCCAGATAAGACATTGCTCAACAGCAATCCGAAACAGCACAGAATTTGTCAGAGAAGAAGTACAGCTTTTAGGCTGGTGTTTTGTGAACAGTTTGAATCTTTTCCAATGCATGAGTCCACAAAAAGAAAAATTAATTAGAAAATGCCAAGTTGTTAAAAAGATGCATAGACATATGTATCTCTTATGTGTTAGTTACATATATCTTTCCATCTCCCCAACTGGCTACTGATGGTTGAGTACCAAGCCACTGGTAAGCTAAACAGTTGTTTTTTTTCCTTGATGTACAAAATAGGATTTCCTGCTGAAAAATGGATTCCAAGCATGTGGACTATAATTATAAGCTACAGCCATCACATATTGCTGAGTGAAATGGTTAAGGGAAAAAAAAATTCAGGATACATCTTGCCCACTAACATGCTCTCTGTTGTATCAAGATACAGTTTTAGCCACTTGATGCCTATGCATATGCTGATCTTAGAGCAGTGTGAACAGAGCACTTGTCAGCTGACATGAGGCGAAGTGAAGTGGATGTTGTTTTGGTACTTTATCTCATGGCATCTTGTTAGATTCCCAGTGGCTTGCTACAGACATTAAAAAAAATGAGATTGCTTCTAAGTAGCCTAGAAAAAGATTTTTGGCTCTACTGTAGAATAAGAAAGTATTTTAAATAAGAAATTAATTCCTGAATTTCATGCTGACTGATATTACTGCATATAACAGATTATTTTAATTACATCCTGGGATGATGTAGACTATTAAATAAAAATGTTAACATCTTCCTAGCAACAAAAGATAAAACCATGTACTAATAAATGTAAGACCTTGCTCGTGGAGGCTCTTGGCTATTAAGGTTGTTTCCAGTCTTATGGCTAAATCGTTGAGGACTGTGTGAGTCTTCCGTTATAAGACACCGTCATATGCCAGGAATGGATATGGTCACAAACATTGTAATTCCTGAAATGTAAGTTTAAGAACTGTATGGAATGTTCTTGAAGAAGGTAAATTTTTGCTGCCTAACACTGAAGGTGAAAACACATTCGGAAATCTTAAACAGTTATTATCTTCATATGACTATATGGGGAAATCTTATCACCACCTATTAAATGTTGCATATGGATCTCTTGATTTCAGATCTGCAGCTCATGATACTATCTGCTGGAAGCTTAGTAAAATTCAGATAATGAAGTTTTAGTAGCAAATACTTATTACTTAGGAAACTGGCATATTTAAGACTAAAATCAGGCTCGCGTTAACCTAATGGTAATATGATTTAAATGATCACATTTTATTCACTGTAAATCCAGCTATGAATATTTTTAACCAGATACATCGTATAAACGTATCATTGGAACTCATGTTCTGATAGGACTTGAAATAGATTTGCAAAACTGTACATTTCTTTAAAGAATGATCAAAAAATCAGAAGGAACCTGATTCTGCTCTCAAAATAGTTTTGAAATACCATGTATGCTTGAAAAGCAATAAGTCATTCCCCTCTCCCACCCAGTATGATGAAAACAAATGCATCCTTCACTCATATAAATTGGCATGGGTCTGTTAATTTCAATGAAGCAATACAATATTAAATCAGATGTGGCCTTTAAATACAAACAAATCCCAACATCACTTACAGTTATGGGGCTAGTTTAAAATAAGCAATGAAATACTGTGATTTACAGATGGAGATAAAGGGATTTTTTTTCTTTAAATGAGTTCTGATAAATGACATACATACAGGGAGATGGGATTTTTCCCACATGCCTCATTTTAGTTGTCATTCACATCTTCTAAAAGTTATAGTATCACTAGTGTTAATCTGGTTCAACTGTGTGGCTGGATTATTTTGTTAATTGCAGAGCTGCCTTCAGCTGAACACAAATACTGTTCCCTGCCAATATATCCATGCTGGCAGAAACCCTGCATGTGAAGGAGCCAGAAATACAGAAACATCCAGGACTGTTAATTTTTCAAGTCATTCATGAAAATTGTGTTTAATAAAGGAACACTGTAACATATGCAACAGGTAGATCACCTCCTTCCCTACGTCCTTTTTGTTCTATACTTATACTGCCTTTACCATTGTAGATATAATAGCTTTTAATTTATGCACTATCAATTTAGTAGTAAAGTCAAGCCCCAAATAAACAAACAGAACATCCTCCAACATGTTTCAAAATGCTAATCAAACATAGATTTGTCATAATAGAGAAAATGGGCTGAATATTGACAGTGCTTATGAAATGTGGTAGTTTCACCTGTATATATATAATTAAAATACATTAATTTATTTTATAATTAAAAATCACACAATAAAATTGTATAACAGAAACTACTTTTAGGGGGGGACAATACAAAGAATGAAATAGCCTTTGTATGGCTTTAGCAGAACCTGAAAAGAAACCTCAGCATATGCAGCAGGGGTACAGTGTTTTTGAGGAGGTAAAGAGTTTAGAAAGATACTGAATTAGAAGTAAGATACTGTGTTTGGGTTGCTGGAATAAAAGGTTTGTCCATTGCTGAAGGTCTTGGAAAGTCTTGGTTATACTGCAGGCTTGACTCTGATAACTGAAAGGGGCCTACAAGGATGCTGGAGAGGGACTCTTTGTTAGGGATTGCAGTGATAGGACAAGAGGTAATGGGTTAAAACTTAAACAGGGGAAGTTTAGATTGGATGTAAGGAAGAAGTTCTTTACTGTGAGGGTGGTGAGGCACTGGAATGGGTTGCCCAAGTTGTGAATGCTCCATCCCTGGCAGTGTTCAAGGCCAGGTTGGACAGCGCATGACATGGTTTAGTGTGTGGTGTCTCTGCCCATGGCAGGGGGTTTGGAACTAGATGATCTTAAGGTCCTTTCCAACCCAAACTGTTCTATTATTCTGTGATTCTATGATGAACATGTTTAAGGCTGGAAAACCAAGCAGTAACTAGAAGGGTAAAGTGATTTCTGGCATATGAAGACTCCAGAATAATATACAATATGCTTTGTTTAGGACATTCACAATTGTTTGCTGATGATCAAACTTGAGGGAAAAAAAAAGTTTCTCAAAGTCTCAATTAGCAGATTGTTTCTTTGATAAGTTAATAGCTAATTGATAGAGGTCTGGATTTTGTTTGTCTTACTAGCCAAGTATTCTCAGAAAAAAGGATTCAGAAAAGAAAGCTTCTAAGCATGCTAAATTACCTAAGGCATTTAGGTAATCACTAAGCTAAGAAAAGCTATAGATGAGCTTTATCAGATTTTAGCCATTATGGATAATCCGTGTTACAAGTGGAATATATATATTTCCAACCTGGAAATCTATGAGAGATTTAAGTTAAGACTCTGCTACACCACAGCAGGAAATGAGGAACCAAATTTATGCATTTCAATCACACTTCTTTATGGAAAGTATCAAACCTGGGAATGCAGAAGTGGCAATAGAAGCAGAACTGAAGGCAATCCTACTGTGCTTGAAATTATTCAAGGGTGGCAAGTTTGCCAGTTTTACAGCACACCTTCCAGCAGTGTTCACAATGCTAATACAGTTATATAAAGGCAGACCTATGATTTTAAAAGCTGCTGAGTCACATTTTGCCTTTACTGAAGTATAGCAGTCGGTTGGTAATACAGAGAAATGGTAGTGTTAGCTGAAATTACAAATCAGCTGGGCACATCCACATGTGCCCAAGCAGAAAGGCTGTTAATCAACATGTCTAACAGCTGTTAAGAAGAGAATGCTGTATGTCACAGGAAAAAGCTGGCAATTGTTCTTCTTGGTAAACATGCTTTTCGCAAATGTATGTGAGAAGAGCTGCCTTAGAATCTGATAACCTGCTTTCTTTTAGAAAATCATGGAATGGAATGGAATAAAAACAAAACACTTAACCTCTTCATTGCATGCTAGCAGTGTTCCAAAAAAATATTTTGATCAAACAAGAGATTCTTTCATAAAAATGAAAGCTTAAAGCATGACAGTGTGTGACAGAGTGTCATATGACATGTCCAGAATTACTCCACCAAAACAAGTGTATAAAAGTTGGGCTTATTCAGCCTGGAGAAGAGGATGCTCAGGGGGACCTTCTAGCAGCCTTCCAATACCAAAAGAAACCTACAAGAAATCTGGAGAGGGGACTTCTTACAAGAGCAGGTGGTGACAGGACAAGGGGGAATGGCTTTAAACTGACAGAGGGGAGATTTGGATGAGACAGTGGGAAGGAGTTCTTTCCTGTGAGGGTGATGAGGCACTGGCACAGGGTGCCCAGAGAAGCTGTGGCTGCCCCATCTCTGGCAGTGTTCAAGGCCAGGTTGGCTGGGGCTTGTAGCAACCTGCTCTAGTGGAAGGTGTCCCTGCCCATGACAGGAGGTTGGAACTGGATGAGCTTTAAGGTCCCTTCCAAACCAGTCTGTGATTCTGTGATTCTATGATAAATGCATGTATTTTGCTATAACTGGACTAAGACATTCTTACTCTAATTTCTCTAAAAGCATCTTGGTCTTTTAGAGAACAGTTGAAAAGTTTGTATGAAGCAAATATCATTTTTATAAAATTTGGAGCTGTCAAGTATTTAAATTAATTTAATTTAAGTATGATCTCCAAAACTAACTGGACAATTAAAACAGGAAGACAAAGTAGAAAAGAAAGTGTACAATGGATGGTGAAATTTATTTTGTTCTAAAATAGCCAGTGTTCAGCAAAATTGTGCTTTGTTATGCAATTACAGGGCAGTTGAAGGTGTAAGAACCTCTTCAGTAACAATGACTGATATCATTATATACTGTAACACAGTTAAGTCTTACAGTTATGTCTCTTGTAATCTAAACATTAAACTTAGTAATGCTTACTGTACTATTTTAAGTTCACAATGGTGTTTGGGCTCCTAGATCTTAAAAAAAGAAGAACTATAAGAATACTGTCACCTGTCAGTGCAGTCTGTGGCAAGTTTTCTGATACTTATCTAGAAGCTCACAAATATATTTCCTTCAGTAGCATGGACAGTAATCAGAATAATGCAACCAAATCTTACATTACTCCTTGATTTCTGTGCTTTATTTATGTATGTTCAAGGCATGATATGGGAGCATGGTTATGGTGTGATAATTTAAGCAGAAATAGTGTCTTTGGTAGATGCTGTACATATATCCAGAAAAAATGCAGGCAGATGAATTTTAATGAGTTCTTCAGGTATACGTCTCCATTTTTTTTATCAAGCACAAAGTGTGCCACTTTTTCATTCTCATTTTCATGTGAGAATGTGGAAGTGTGAATGATTTAGAATTCCCAAACTGTAGGAATTTGAACAGAAAATGTATGTACTATATTTTATGTTTCAATTTCGTGTGTTTTCATAGTAACTGATGAAAAGATACGTCTTTGTACTTTTATGTTTAAATTTTTTCTTCCATTCCTTTACGAATCAAAATGCTATGTGTATACTGTGTAACTCATGAGAAAACATCACATTTAGATCATTTTGAGAAGATTTTCACAGGCAAAAAAAAGGCAATCAGGAAATAATTTTTAGATAACATTGGATTGTACAGGTTCTGGGTTTTCATTCATACCTGCAGTGTCGCAGTTTCACACTGTGTATTGCCAAAGCTTTGAATTTTAAGAGTACCTACTTTGTATAAATGATAACATAAGAGGCACAAACGGGGTACAGTGAGTAGCTTGCAAAATAAAAATAGTATTTAAGAATATGTATGGAAGTACAAACTACCTTGTCAGCTTTCTTTGCTGTGCTGTTTTTCTTTCCCTGAAAATTTGAATGATACTAAAGCCAGGAAAAAGCTAGTTTTCTCCTTAAGTAAGTGGAAGAAGCTACAGGCATTGTAATTCAGGCATACACACTTGAAAGTCTCTTAAGTATGAAGGGGATTTAGAAAATACTGTGTAGGGAACATTTTCAGCAGGGTTTTAGGGAAGAAAATGGTATGTGTTTGAAAAACGCCTCTAAATAATTGGATTGCTGAATGGCCCTCACCAAACACAAAACTCTTGTACTTCTTCATGTAGCATTTGCAGAAGATTATTCCTCCTGGTGCGGTTTCATTGATTTGAAGAGTAGAGCTTGCTAGGTGTTTTTAGCAGGGCAGTTTTTAATTAATAAGGTCAGTAGATCAACTGAAGTGAATGTTAAAGGTGTATCTTAAAATTCAAGAAATCTTTCTTTGCTCGAAACCAGGCTAGAAGTTTAGTTAATTGTTCAGGTAACAGTGAAATATTTAAATTACCCTTCTAATAATGGGGATTTGTGTTACCTTATTTATTTGTTTCTGTAATTGATTAAATAGTGATAATTATAGTCAGTCTTTTAAAGGTGATGGTACTGTGTTTCTGTAGACATTCATGAGCTCAGATAACTTTAGCCATTTACCAGCAAGTGAATGTTTTCTCCAGCTTTTACAGTGTTTCCTTTGTGTTTACTGTTTGGTTGGTTGGTTGGTTTGTGATGTTTTGGTTTGGTTTCCTAATTCTATGCTTTGATTCTGAAAATAACCACCACTGAATCTTTCCCGGTTCTGGAATTAACATAAGGGCCTGTACGTGATTCTTTTCCGTGTGATGCATTTCAATATGAAACTGTAAAATATTGGCACTACATGAAGCTGTTTGTCAAGCATGTTCTTTTTCCATTATCAGGTGTAACTTTTCCTTATCATATACAGGGACAAAATTTAAGAAGCCATTTCCATTACTGTCAGTGGTTCTAAAGTTTTATACCCATAGCCAGACGCATAACCCACTAAAGTCAACGAAAAATACCCAGTGACTTCATTGTTCCTTATGTGACATTACTTGCATTTTGCAGTGTATTTTTGTAATATTATCCCATGAGTTTATTCCTTTATAAGTATTTTCAGTTAGCTATTTGCCGTAGTAATTACAGTAACTATTTTGGGGTTCGTTTAACACCAAAGATCCAGCACTGATGTAGGAGTGATCTACTTCAGCATAACCAGAAGTAAACACCATGTTGGAATTAATTATCTTTCTGGAAAGACAATGAGGCTGCAGAATTCATTCATGAGTCTGCACAGATGAAACCAGAGGCATAGCTCTGCATTGTAACTGTGCTATTCCTACTGATGAATAGAAAGAGAAAAACCTTGCTGGTTTTTGATTTTTTTTAGTCGCTGTGCTGCTGTGAAGGCAATTGGAAAGGTTTTCTTCTGAACAAAACGTGAAAATTGTCATTGCAATGGTGTCATGCCATTGTACACTATATGAAAAATGCCTTAGAGTGTACATACACTTTTAGTTCTTTTAAAGTATGTCATTCCATGTGCATATTTTAAAAGAAAATAAGGATAGAAAAATATGGCTAAACTCACCTTGCTTCCAGGTTTTGATGTAGAACCTAAAGTAGCCATCTAAATGCTAAGTGACCCTACTGCAGTTTATGTACTTTTATATATATATATTCATAGAACTGAGCAAGAGAAAAATGGAGCTGCTATTTTTATCATCAGCTAAATTAATGATAGCATTGATAAAGTTACAGTAGGCAGTAGATAATGGTATATCTTATTTTAAAGTAATTATTTAGTATAAAAAATCTACAAGGGCAAAAAATATGGATAGAGACATAATAAGTAATAGTAAGTTGAGTAAGGAAATAAACTTTTGTCTTTGTTTTGTGATTGCTCAGGTGTTCATAGCAGTTTATATAACTCATAGGCTCTTAGAATAAGAGGGTTTATATATATATATATGTAGATAAATAGATATATTTATAGAACACTTCGCAGTTCGAGCTTCAATGAAAACTCCTTGCTGTATGTTTTTTCTTTCAGATATATAAATGTTATAAACTGGCGCCATGCTAACTAAGCTTTGCTAATTCTCTGTGTATTCGTGGAACTTTAGCTGGAGCTGAAGCTAGGCTCCTAGCCAGGCTTTTGTTGAATGGAAGCAGAAGTGAAACTTCTGAGCTTTGTGAGAAGCTTCAGGTTTTATCACTCATTTAGAAGATTGATGGGTACCATCAGTACATCTTTATAAAAAGAGCAAAAGCTTCTGGTGCTCAGGAGGTTTTGTGCCTGTGAAAAACACTGTTTCATGGGAACAATGATTACCAGAGATTAATTTTCATTCCAGCCTCCTCTCTTGGTTAGTTTCTACCCAAATCCAGTCATTTGACAGATACAGGAAAAGCAAGAGCCTCAAACCTATTACTGATGCCTCTTGTTTCTCTTGACATAGCTGCTTTTCTCCCTATTCACCAGTACAATCATAGACTGCAGAGTCTATGCATGACCTTTAACGGTCATTGTGCATAATCTTTTTGTTAAAAACCTCTATTAATCTCTCATCATGTTTTTTCGTGGTGGTAAAGAGTCTGGAAATTATTGCCTTCTACTTTCTTTTAATATTGTAGAAGAAAACCACAAAATACAGAGTAAATGTAAAGAAAGCAATCTTAAAGTTCACTTTAAAATTCTAGAAGTGCCTTACACCATCAAAACTTTTTAATTATTGGATAAGGGCAAGTATCTTCAGGAACTAACCCAGGGCAAGAAAACATGAAGTGCTAAACTTTGCACATGACTTTGATTATGTGACAGTTCTGTGTCAATCCACATCCCCTCAAATTAGGTTTAGCGATCTATAATACCATTTTAGTAAGTAATTCAAATTAATTTACAGTTCATGTTAGCATAAATCAATTAGAAATTTAGGGAGAAATATTTGGCACTACACGTTTTTCTTGTTTTCGTCATAGCAAAATGATCTTACCTTTTTTGTCTCAACTTCTTCATTTGTAAAGTGGGACAGATATGTGGACGGATTGCTGCTGGGTATTGCTCATAATCCTAAGAAGTGGTTTTGCACTCAGAAAATATTAAAGACCTTGCTGTTCTGACGGAAAAGACAATAAAGCAACTACCCTAGTTGAAAGTTGCAAATAGACTCAGCAAAATGTGTGCCTGCGAACATTTGAAACTCCAGCTTTGACATGATGGGGAAAAGGAATTTGTCCTTTGTACTTTTTATAAAGGATTGTTGTTTTTATTTCTGAGAAGCTGGAGGCCAGGAGCCTTATTTATTTCCTTCCCATTTTTGTTGTGAAACTATAAGTATGCAGAAAAGAGGGAACTAAAAGCTTTTGCTAAGACTTTTCTGATGTTTGCAAAACAGAATTAACCTCTGACATTGTACTTAGGCTATAAAATGGAAGACGTTTAATCTTTGCTGCTTAGAGTGCAGATAGTTGAAAAATCGTATTAATAACAAGAAAAGTATTTTACTGTTTGTACTACTGCCAGTGTGGGTATGACAAATAAAACCCATGGAATTCGAACAGAGGAAGAAACAATACGTGACTTGGAATATTAGATAATCTGTGGCTGAGTACACAGAGTATTTTTAGAAGAGCATGAAATTTCATATACCAGCTGAAGCCATAAAACCCATTGTCTATCAAATTGACCAGCCTAATATGTCTAAGTTTAACATCTGAAGAGACAAAATATTCGCATAAAGCAAGTAGGTTACTGTTGAACGATGTGAAAAAATTCCCTCTCTTGCCCCCACCTTCAGTGTTGACCAGTTCATCCTGAAACACTATACCAGGTTTCTCTTTCTTTAAATGTACTTGTAAAAATAATAATGAATTTGTAGTAAAGCTGCAGTTCCAGTTATTTACTCCAGTTATTCTGCCTTCTCTGCCTATTACAGTTTCTCTGCATGAACATCAGTGCAAACATTGTCAAAATTAAGCCTATCAAACTTTTTCTTATTTTGGAGTATATTCCTGGATGCTTTGATGCTTTTTACAATCACAGGCATTATTTATGCTAAATGAACTCAAACCTTCAGACATGGAAGCACATATTTAGCTATGACCTTAGGTAACAGGGGAGTTGCCTTTTATAAATAAGCAGTTAGTTTGTAATACAGTGGCAGATGAATAACATAAAAGAGCACCATTCCTGTAGATCAGAGAAGAAAAATATACATTATATACTTGGTATAGATCACTTATATCATGGTATAGATCCTTATAGCTTCATCCACTGCAGAGGAGCTGACCTAACACTAGAGCTCCATGAATGTCATACATAAATGATAAGTGTCCAATAGTGTAGGGTGAAATGGCATAGATAAAAAGGGTGTCAGAGGTAAATGTAGTAAACAAAATGCTTTCTATGAAAGTCCAATTTTAAAAGTATAATGTCAGGGATTTTTTTTATAATCAAATTGTACCACACTTAACGTTTTTTAAAAGAGAAAAGCAAAGGAGAGGAAGAACAGCAGAAGGCTGGCAACTAATGAGCTTAATTCTGCTAAGGGACTAAAAGATTTTTTTGTCTTGTTACTAACAGAAGGAACAGAAAGTATCATGCCAGAGACAGATACATTTTCTAGAGGGAAAGAAAAAATGTTATGCTGGAAAAGACAATAAAGCAATTACTCCAGATAAAGTTTGCAAAGCATTAGCCCATGTGAATTTGACTGCTGAGTTCTGAAGGAAGTAGTAAGAAAAATAGTTAAAATTTCAAATACACATTTTTGATTCGTAAACTCATAAGAACAAGAGATCTTATGAAGGTCATCAATTTAACTGTTTGACATTTCACACAGGAAAACGTCAATACAGGGGGTATCAGAGGAAACAAATACTGATGGTTTAAATCATCATAGAATGATTCAGGTTGGAATAGACCTTAAAGTTCATCTAGCTCCAATGCCATGCCATGGGCAGGGACACCTTGCACTAAACCAAGTTCTCCAAGCCTCATCCAACCTGGCTTTCAACACTGCCAGGGATGGGGCAGCCACAGCTTCTCTGGGCAACCTGTACCAGCATCAATGCTAACCTATTAACATTCTTGACCAGTAACAACAACCAGTTAACTTGCTTCTTTATACAGTCCCAAAGTATAATGTCCGTTCACAACACCTGGAAAGCTCAAATCTGTAATTTTTTCATGATAGTATTTGCAATTTAATGCATGCCAAGATTCAACACATCATGACAGTTATTAAACCTTTAACAGTTGACTGGTATCTATTGGAAGTAACATAAAACTTAAAAATTCTGAACACCTTGGTTTTGTGATTATTTTCACACATATTCAGCAAAATGCTAATTTATACATTCATGCAGGTCTGCTGCAGAAATTGCATTACAACCTAAGTATGAAGAAAAGTAGAAAACCTTGTCCTTTAGATATGGAATTTAGTCCTAACTTTGGCAAAGTGTCTAAGCCTTTGCCCACAGATCATTAATTCCTTTTGGATACATCTACTATTTGCAAAATTCTTTGTTCAAAACCCATGAAGCAATATATAGCATTTTAGAATTATAGTAAGACACAAATATTGCCAGCCCTAAATAGAAATTGATAGATTTTTATATGCAATGTATATATATGAACTCTCGTAGCTGCCATGAACAGGAACAGTGTTGGTTTTTGCAGTGCAATCTATAGGAAAACTACAAGCAATTTAGTATCAATTTTGGACTGTGCAACTCCCATCACTTGTACTATGAACATTGACAAATAATTGGGTTGCCTGCACTTTGAGCTTCTATTTCTCCATGTAAAGCTAGACAACAGTGTTTTCAGGACAAAGTAAAGAATTAAAATATGGATATGAAGCTAAATGAGTGGTTCAGTCACATGTGTAATTTTAATCAAAGCAAAATTCTTCCCTGTGAGGGTGGTGAGGCCCTGGCACAGGTTGCCCAGAGAAGCTGTGACTGCCCCATCCCTGGCAGTGCTCCAGGCCAGGTTGAACGGGATTTGGAGCAACCTGATCTAGTGGAAAGTGTCCCAGCCCATGGTAGGGGCTTGGAACTGGATGATCTTTAAGGTCTCATTACATGTGTACTTTTGCAGGTGTTTGATTCATTGCATGGCCTAAAATTTAACCTTTGTCTGTCACAAACTGATATCTCTCAATCACATTAAAATGCTTCTGAAATAAAGAGCCAAATATACTACGTCTTTATTGTCACTCTCTTCTTAGCTTTGTTATCAGGTGTAAGACTATCCTGCATAGGTACTTTAAGCATTAATCATATTCTTTTCAGTGTATTCAAGACCTTGGTGTCCATGGAGTATACAAACGAGCATGCTGAGATGAACGGTAGCTTTATACTTACAGAATACTGTCCAGAAGCTATCTTATCTCTATTAGATGTTTCCTTTAAGAAAATTTGTAAAGGTGTATGATGTCTTGAAAGACTGCAAAAGGGAGAACATAGTGCCAGCTTTTAAGATTGTAATAAAAGAGAGCCAAGTCTATCTTGCCAGCTGTAGTTCCTGGAAGACTTTAGAACAAATACTCAAGCAAATGATTTGTTAGCAGTTGCAAAGTAAGGAAGAGGTGAGTAACAGTAGACATGTATTTGTCAGCAGCAAATTACATAAACCCAATTATTCAACAACTGTTAGATTGTTTAGAAGCAGTAGATGTCATATGTTCTTAAACAAGTCTTTAGGCATTGTCTAACATGACATTCTCATAAATAAGCTAGGAAAACTTGGGCTAGATTAAATTTCTAGATTGCTAGTAAATTGCATGCGAAGTTGCCTGTGTAACTGTGTGAGTTGTCAGTAATTATCTATCAAAGTGAAAGGACAAACTGGCCGCAGGCATCGCTCCTGGAATCAATTCTTTGCTACTTTCCTTTAATCAGCCTGGATGGTAGAGCATAGACCAAGTTTATTAAGTCTGTGATAATGCAGAGCTAGGAAAGAGAAACAGTATACTTAAGGACAAGTTTTGAATTCAAAATCAGCTTGGCAAATTAAAGCAAAGCACCAAAAGATATGCTAAAGCTCAGTGGAAAGAAGCAAAAGGTGCAAGGCGTAGGAAGGAATTATGGACAGCAAAAATATGCTGTAGAAAAATAATGATGAAATACTGTTTCCTTGAAAAACAATCTGTGAGTCTGCATGTATCACATTCTGAACAGGGGTCAGCAAAGCCATGAAGTTGTAAAAAACTCTTTAAGAACATTTTATTTCTTGTAAATGGAAATAAGGCTTGGAAGACACAGCAAAGTGATTATCCAGTTCTGCTCAGTGCTATACTCCAGGCTTGAATTCTGCATCCTGTTTTGAGCATTGCATTTCACCAACAAATAGGCTAATGAAATAAAAAATGAAAGACAAGGGCTTATGTACCTTAAAGGAGAAATGACTAAGAGGGGACCTGGTGTTAAAGATCAAGTTTGTAAAGAGATAGTATAGAAAGGAAAGAGATAATCTGTTCTTCTATTGTCCGTGGTAGATAGGACAAGAAAGAATGTGGTTAAATTTCAGCAATTAAGAATGAGTTAAACAGTTGGGAAGAACTTTTTAGTGATAAGAATAGCAAAGCACTGAAATAGATGTAATGGGAGTAGGGAACAGGAAGACATTAGGTAAATATTGTTGGGATTGGCATAGACATAGTTCATCCTACACCAAGGCAGAAAAAGATGCTGGATGATTTTGGGCTTTGTAACAATTAATTACATTGATACATCCCTGGAACAGAACAAAATATCCTGTCTACCAGCTGCTGGCCACAGAACTATATCTTCCAATACAGTAAATGTCAAAGACAAAAAGTGCTAATAGCTGTAATAATTCAGTATTTGTTTCTTTGAGTTTTAATATAAAGTTTTTTTGCCTTCTTATAAGAAGTATTTGTTTGCTTGCTTGTTTGTTTTTCTTTCTTACTCTCAGTAGTCAGATTGTGGGAAAACTCCACTTGTTTCTCCTTTGACAAAGCATGGGGATGTCAGCAGGGTTTATTACTGGAAGGAATGAAGGGACAAGTCAAAGGAATGTGGTGGTAGAAAAAGTGGAGCTGTGGTGCTTTATATTGTAATGATTAGAAAATAGGAAACGAATCCAACACCACAAACCAGATTGCAGTTTGCTTGGTTTGGACCTTACAGGGTCATGAGTGGCCCAGGACACAACAGAATGAAGTCTGAACAGCATAAACTTTTGCTGAAACTTTGTTGCTTCTACTGTCTCTGCTTTTTAGATCTTATAGTGGGGTGAAGAAGTAGGTGAGGAAATCTAAGCGAACTGTTTGCATTTACCTCTTTACTCAAGTGGCTTGATGTTTTGGCACGTAATGTTATTGCAATGAATGATATGTGGTGCTTTTGTTATTCTGGTTGCTTTTTGAAGACCCTGTAGTTTGGACCTAACTGAATTGAATATTTGTCTTCCTTATTTCTCTCCTGAGAAAGTTTTTCTGCATATGTAACAACATTTCTTCTCTATTACGCTTGATAAGAAGAGATTTTTTAACTTTCCTCTTGGTGGAAAAAAAGTAAGTCTTCTTTATTTTCTTCTGTTTGACATTTTGTCCTTCATATTAAATCTACAGTTCTTTCTACAGGAGACATAAAGCCAAAGGGGAAAAGGGAAAGTCTACAGTAAATGAAATTGGCACTTGGGAGGCATTTCCTAAAAATATTCATCTGAGGTGCAGAAGATTGTGATCTTTGTCTTGCCCACTTATTGATAGTAGAAGAGTTGCTTTCTGTTATGGTAAAAATTGCAAAAATAGTAGTTCAGGTAGTACCATTGCTAAAACAGTGGTCTAAACTAAGAACCAGAATTCTTAGAATAAGCAAACATTTAAGACAATTTAAGACATTTAAGACATTTAAGACAAGTGCTTCCATAAGCACTTTCCCTCCTTAGTTTCTTAGCTGAATAAAATAAGGAGTTCACAAATTCTCATCACATTCAGCACTGCATATATTTTTCCAACTTAACAAAATAGAGCTGTAGAATTAAATACACCATCTAAAAGACTGCAACAATTGCCACAGACATTATGGTCTAGAGAAGCAGTATTATGCACAATTTAAACAATTCTCCTGTTTCCATAAAATACTATATGGCTGGTATGATTTCTACCTGATCTTTCATAAGTGTTTAAGTTTGGGTATTTCCTGCCAGTAGACAAAATATTGTATGCCTAAGCCTAGCCAAATACTCTGTCTTGGCTTTTAATCTCATTTTTTCCTGAATCAAATAAAAATTCCTCTATTCTTCAGCTCAGCTATGAGTGGAAGAAGTCCTAGATGCACTCATTCACTTGGAACTGAATGACCCTCACATCAGTCTCAAGCACCACTTATGCTTGCATGGAAACATTTACTACCAAATTTTCTGTGTGCTTCATGGAGGCATTTGTATGTATAAGCCACTGAGGTTCTTCCATGAAAGACGCTATAGAATCACAGAGGTTTTGTTACTTAATGAAGTGTAGATACTTCATCAGTGAACTAAAAAGAGTTTTACCTGCAAAGATATGACCTTAGTTCTCAGAGCGTGAGGATACAGAATGAGCTGAAAAGGGAGAGACATTTTTAGGGATCAAGCTTAAGAAATTAGAAACTAACTAACTAAATAAAGTGAGTACAAGCAGAATGAGCAAAAAATTAACCCTGGGAATAACCAGTTTAAGAGTCTGGGTTTGGGTTTTTTTTTCCAAAAACAAAGTAGTAAGTTCACTGGTAAAAATACAGATTTACAAGATCAAATGCTTTAACACTCTGCATTACGTACTATCATTACTCTGTGAATTCCACATTGCAGCATGGTTTGTCTGTAGCTGCCTATAGAGATCAAGACCTATTTTCTCTCTTGATATTTGTTTACCAATAGTCTTGTGAACTGTCATTTCCATCTTTTTCTTAACATCATAGCTATGTGATTATTTTTTGTGAGGAGTGATGCTCATGTCTTAAGGGATGAAAATGCTTTCCCTGAATCTGATTTTTCAAGGTCCTGTGTAACTCCTGCATGAGTTTTTGAGGGCAGTATTTTTTTATACATATGATGTGCTCAATTTCCAGAGCCTACTGAAGTACCTTTTCTATCTCTGTAAAGGAATATAGCAGCCCTCAAAATCTCTTCAATCCTCTGGGTAGCACAGTGAATGTAATTGCTTGTTATATGTAAGTTCATGTTCACACTATCTCTTCTAGAGAGGGTCCTGATCAACAAGGTAACCTGTCCTGGCTTGCCATACAGTTCATGTATTTCAGTTGTTCAGTTTCTTTACAAATCTTTTCCCTCCCCTTCACATCACTGTTAAATTAGCCATGTAATGTTTTGTTCACAAACCTGTATGTAATGGCAACAGGACTTGTTGATAGTGCACTGGAAATCAAATTTGGGTATATATGTTTGCTAATTTCTTAGTGAAAAGATGTGTACTTGCCTAAGCTACTGATCTTGTATCAGTCTTGATTCACCTGAACAGCATCTCTTTTAAGTCAGTGGGAGATGCTGATAAAGGCATCTTACTGAGGTCAGTATTATTACTCATATAGTATACCTCAGTATTACTATGGTCAGTAATACTAACTACTATGCTTTCTATGGGAGAGCACGCTGGCAGAAACTATATTGCTTTGGATTTACTTTGTTTAAGGTGTTATTGTTGATAAGACTCTCTTTAAGTTAATACTGTGTTTTCCAAACCAACCAAGTGCTCTCTGAACAATTACATATGAGGTACTATTTCATGCTGATGTAATTTTTATCCTTGGATATCAAGCTCAGCTAGTCTAACCCTGACTGGTAAACTGACCTCCAGCTTTCTCTTATAGCTGTCAGTAATTCTTCATGCATTGCTCCAGAAGCAAGCACAATGAGCAAAGACTTTGAACAGTACAGATAATCGCCATTGTGTTCATAGTTTGCACTGAATATATTTAGACTATTCTTTGAAGAGGAAAAGAGGCAATTATCCATTTTGTTCTACCTGAGCCTGGAATTACAACTCATTTTTTTACTAAAAGATCTTAAAAAACCCCAAACCAAAACACAGCCCACTTTGGTATAGTTTCTCTCATGTTACCATGAGTTGCACTCCAGTAGATATACAGGAACATATCTGAAACAACAGTGCTGTTTCCTTTAAATGGCCCCAGTAAACATATTTGTTAGAGAAAATCGATACAGAAAGAAAAATGAATCAGTGCTCCTGGGGGGAAAAAAATAAATAAAAAATTGGCTTTGATTCTTTATAATTGTTCAGAAAATATCTGTGGGAGGAATGACTCCTGGAAATCCTCCCAAGGTCGGTGAGAGTAAGGGCTAAATAAGTTACACTAATTCTATTCACTCTTCTCCCCAGAGAAATTGCTGTTCTTCTTTTTCCCTTCTTTATAAAAAAATTACTCTTTCTATATTTTTGTTGTTGTTCTTGTTTTTCTTCCTCTTCCTCCTTTTCCTTCTTTTCTTCCTTTTTCCTCTTGTTTCATTTCCATATAGTCCTCACATTTGCTAAGAAAACTAACAAATTCCAGGAGGGAATATCCAATTTACATAGTTGAATATGTTCACTTTTTTAATGTAAATGATGCCAAATATCACTTGCACAGAGATGACTAGGATCTCTGTGTAAACTTCAGGCTTTAGGGCCTGTAATCCAGTTGGAAAATTACTCTTGGTCTGCAATTTCCAGTGGGACTTTCATCTCATTTCAGAGAAGCATAGCTGTGGTTAGTGCTATCTAGTGAGCTTCTGTTTTCCTTTGCACCCACCATTCTTCTCTTTCAGCATATGTGAACTCTGTTCTTCAGTTTCTGGAGAAGCTGGGACTTCAAAGGCGTTTGCTGTTTCTATTCAAATTAAATCTGTACTCTACTCGTCATTGGATTTGGCTTATATTCTTTAATGTTTGTGACTATAGCTTTTTTTTTCTTGCAATATTTTGACCAATGAGAAAAAAAAATAGCCAGCACTTGAACGAGATCTTATTTCTAAGCGCCTTTCACCTCTATTTATGCTCCAAAATATATGTAATTGAATGATGCAATTCTAAGAGAAGAATTACAATTTAAAATGTGTTTGTGAGTGTTGCAACTGGAGATTTGAACTGGTGTTATAAGGGACTTAAACCAGTTTGCATGTATTTGAAGTAGCAGTCTTGTCTCAGTGGAGATTTACATAACCATATTTCCCGTCAGATTCTGCACTTTCCCATTGCATGCTCACTCAAATCAATTTAAATGAAAAATTTATTGCGCCTATTTTAATAACTTTACTATCACAAATCATATCTAAATCTGTGGGTATGTAGGCATTCACAAATAAAACATATGAAAATGATTTCATATGAAGAACATTTTCTGTGTTGCTTTTATTTCATCTTATAAAAATACTGGTTTGGACAAACAGTCTTGATCTGATGTATAATGTGCAGCTTGGTGAAGCAGCAGCTATACACTAGAGATGGCACTAAGCTCATTTTAACTACAACATAAACCCAGATCTTAAAAGCATTGCGGTAACTTCCATTACACTAAAAGCTATTGATTAGAAATGTTTCCCTGGCAGAAAGAGGGGACTCATGAACTCATTGTGTCCCAGTGATTCACCATGAGATCTCAGTTGGAGTTGTAGATGACAAGTAGCATCAGCACAGCAGATAAACCATGAAAATCAAGGAGCAATCCACATCTTATCCAAGCTGTATTAATTAATGAAAAGATTTCTGTCCACCTGAGCGGGTTAGAAGATAGAAGATCCCATTGTATGTCACTATGCCTGCCCAGGTTTTATACTCTACTTATATTTTACTAGAACTTTACTTGTTTTGGTGATTTAAATTTTATACTTCCCATCAGACTGCTTGTTACTGAAGACATGAAGACATGTCCTTTTTAGGTAATTTTGTTGCAGTATTTATTAGGGTTCATCTTATACATAAAATGCAAGCAGATATCTTTGATACAAGATGTAAGAGAGTAATCACAGCAATGTTGTTTAAACTCTATTTTAGACAAAGACAGTATTTAAAATGCACCATCTTCTGGTTAGGGCATGATGCCAGTGCCCTAAGCAGAAAATGGTGTATTTTAGAAAACCGGCCCACTGCAGAGAACAGTGATAATAATAATGCAGACGGGATTAAAAATCATAGTTGTCAATATTGAATGTTAAAAGGTACATTCAGAGAGATAAAACTTGAGACCTTGATATTCTAAAGTACTTTTGGAGACAAATGGCTTTTTGGGGAGGGAGAGTTGGTTTGTTTTGGTGGAAGTAAAACGAGGTGGCTGTTCTATGTGGATTGCAAGCATGATTTGGGAAATGTGCTTTGAATTTTTTTCTTTTTCTAAGAACCAAGTGATTTACAGGCATTGGATGTTCTTCATAACAGATGCTTTTGGAATAAGTGTATGTTCCTTAAAACAAGGAGGCATTTGCTATAACCTGTAAAAAGCAGAACAAAAAATGGATCAAGTACTTTTTAACATTTTATGAGAGGCTTCATAAATGAAAACAGTTTGAGTTATGTTGTTAGTGGCTTTTTTACAGTCCTTATAGTCTTGATTTGAAACAAACTGTAATTATAGAACTGCAGTTCCTTGAAATATTTGCTTGAAACAAAAGAATGTACAACAAAGTCAATTTCCTATTAATTGATACTGCTTTTTCAAACTCATAAGCATCTTCATATGCACCAGTTGTTGTTTTGTTGAACTGTAAGGATACTTTTCCTGAAATTCAGTGTTATCTGTTTCTGAACCTTGGCATGATAGGAGTTTTGCATTAGTAAAGTAAATTCTTTTTCCTGTGTTCAGTGTGAAGATTGCTTCTGTTCTGGTTTCTGTACATATTAATAGTTGAACCATAGCACATCATTTATTGTGCATCCTGTTGGCTGTAAATCATTGCATTTAATCCCATTTTATGTTGCAGAAGGTATTACTATTACATGAATGTGCCTGTCCTTATGTAGTCTATATATTCAGTATATACTCATAACAATTCCACCTTGTTCAAATATGAGTTTTTGTCATAATAGATTCTTAGTTGCTCAGGTTATTTCTTTATTCTGAAAATGTGACAGAAAAAAAAAATCAAAAGCAAGACATGTTTGTGGTGGTTGGGAGGTTTGATAACTTGATTAAGTATGTAGGTTGTATGATACATGTTCCTTGTTTTCATGATTGTAATTCTGTGAATTGCCTAATGGCATAAATACTCTGCTGGGGAGAAATTTTATTTATGGTTTATAGATGTAGGAGTTTTCCACTTTGGTAACCTCAGAATTATTCCTCCTCTTCATGAATAAAAACTAGGAAGTAGGTGATTTGTTTGCTCATTTCAATAATGGGCCAACAATCAAACAAGATTTCTGTTATTCACTGGGATTTACCTTACAGAGAAGTATTTCCCCTGGAGGACAGTTTGCTAAGTCCACTTATTATTCAAATTTTGCTTTAATAATATAAGAAATACCATTTTATATCATGCTTAAGATGTAACCTCAAAAGAATCCTAAGAGATACATTCAGAACATGTTTTAATGGATATATTTTTTGATATTACTCAACCAATAATATTTATGTCTCCTCAGGTAGTTTCTTCTATAGCTCTCTATTTAGATGTTCTCATCAATTTCTTTCTAAACTTCTGTTTGATCCAGTCCCATGAAAGGTCATTACAATATTCCCAACTGTCCCCTTAATATGTACTACAGGGCAATACACCACAGAGTCAACTTTTTGTGAGGAAATGTTATAATTGGATCTGATAAAGTTTTAGCCCAGGAATAGTTCTTCACTAAAGAATCCTACGTTCATTTTTCCTGATGGAACATCTTTTGTCATTGTAACCAATTTGCGAGCTGTAGAAGAGCTGACGATAGAAAAGATGCTTTACTACTTTTTCACTGGCAACATGCTACCATGCTGATATGATAGATGAATTGCATCACAGCATAATTATACAAAAAATATCATCTCCACATGGCCTATACTGAAAGCAATGTAGGTTTGAAAGAAAAAAAAATTAGCATCAGAATATATCCAAATAATTTCAAAAGGAGCAAAGGTAGTAAGGAGGATGTTAAGAACTGGCAAAGATGACGTTATAGTGGGTGTTTTCTATAGGCCACCTGACCAGGAAGAAACATGGATGAGGCCTTCTACAGACACTTTACATTCACAGTGCCGGGTCCTCACAGAGGACTTCAACCACCCAGAATGTCTGCTGGAATGATAACATAGCAGGATGTAAGCCATCCAGGAGGCTCCTGGAGTGCAGTAATGATAAATTCCTCCTCCAAATGATAGCAGAGCTGATGAGGAAGGGTAGTCTGCTGGACCTCATATACCAACAAGGAGAAGCTCATGGGGAATGTAAAGATAAAGGCAGCGCTGTCTGCAGTTACCATGGTGGAGTTCAGGATCCTGAGGGCACAGAGGTTGAGAAGCAAGCTTACAACACTTGCTTTCAGGAGAGATGACTCTGGCCTCTTTAAAGATCTGCTCAGCAGTGTCCCATGGGATAAGGCCCTGGAGAAAACGGGGTCCAAGAAAGCCAGTTAATATTTATGGATCATCCCCTCCAAGCACAAATAAAAACAAATACAAAGTCAGACAAAAATCTCAGGAGTCCTGTTTGACCAAAGAACTGGTAGCCAAACCCAAACACAAAAAAGAAGCATACAAAGGGGGGAAGCAAGGATAGGTAGCCTGAGACAAATACAGAAACATTGTCTGAGCATCCAGGAATGGAGTTAGGAAAACCAAAGCCCAAATGGAATTTAATCTGTCCAGGAATGTCAAAAAATAAGAAGAGCTACTATTAAGTTCATTACTGGCAGAAGAAAGACCATGGAAAATGTGGGTCCATTGTCAATGAGACAGGGTACCTGGACGTGGAAAAGGCTGAGGTACTGAATGCCTTCTTTGCCTCAGCCTTTACTACCAGCAAGACCAGCTTTCTGGAATCCCAGAGATGAAGGGGAAAGGCTGGAGCATGAAAGATGTAACCTTGATGGAAGAGGATCAGGTCCAGGAATACTTAAGCAAACTGGGCATACAAATGTCTGTGGAGCCTGATGGGATGCACCCACAAGTCCTGAAGGAGCTATCAGATGTCATTGCAAGGCCACTTTTGATAATGCTTACTTAATCATGGCAGCTGGGAGAAGTACTCAAGGATTGGAAGAATGCAAATGTCAGCCCCATCTTCAGTAATGTCAGGAAGGAGGGCCAGGCAACTACAGGCCCATCAGACTCACTTCTCATCATGGAAACCACCTAGATGACCATATGGAGATCTTTTCTACCCCAGCCTTTCTGTGATTCTGTGATTTTGTGATTCAGTGATGTTGATTAAACTGTTAGGAAGAGAAGAACTCTAACTTTGGGTTCATTTTCTAAATGCCTGCAAAATATGACTGTCTTGAAACATCTCCTATTGCTAGAAATCACTGCTAATTGTGCAGTTCAGAGATAGGAAGTCATAAATAACAAATTAATAGAGCTAGCAATAACATACATACAATGAGGTTTTTGCACAAGCACGTCAGGTACAGGATCTCCATATCAGGAGCCATCATTTTCACCTATTCTAAATGAATGCCTGCAAATTTTTTTACATCACTTAGTAGCCTTAAGAAAGTTACCATATGTGTAGATTTATACCTAGAAAATAACTGTTTAACAAATTCACATCAAAGTGATTAATAAAAGTCATCGTTCTAAAGCATCTGTTTCCTGGTGGCAACATGTGCAAGTATTCTGTACATATGGGAGCTTACTGTAGACACTCATGTGGCTACAGTAAAAATGTTCTTGGTCAGTTTCTGTAAGATCTGTGGAGGAAATAAAGAATATATCATTTCTGACTTTAGCTGAGGATGACCAGATTTTAAGTGAAAAAAATGTTGATTTTTATTTTTTTTGGTAAAATTTCTTGTAATTAGGTTCATTGTCATTATCTGTAACTAGTAATTAATCAGAGTAACATTCAGCATTAGCACTGAAATGATTGTAGACTAGTAAAGGAGAAAATTATGTTCAGCTCTTTAAAATAAAGATATCTATTTTGTTCACTCAGAGTCACAGATAGCTGTGATTAAATTTTAATTTGCTGTCAAATTAAACACTCAGTTACAGCAAGCTGCCTTCCAGAGTACAGCTCTACTCACTGAAATGAGGAATTTCCCATTTAAACAAGCAGAAAGTTTGTTCTGTACCACTCTAAAGGCTTCCAAAGGCTGGTTCAGCT
The DNA here is from genome assembly GCF_012275295.1 of Melopsittacus undulatus. Lineage (NCBI taxonomy): Eukaryota > Metazoa > Chordata > Aves > Psittaciformes > Psittaculidae > Melopsittacus > Melopsittacus undulatus. The sequence goes on along the minus strand of NC_047529.1, from coordinate 110,556,970 downwards.
CAGTTCACATCCACTGTGATGTGATCAGTCCACTGAGATTCATACAAAATGAATCTCAGTAGTAGCCAAGAAGATTTTATGGTGACCAGCTACAGTGATTTTGACTATAGTTACTCTGTTTTTAATTGCCTACAGTGTGTCTTCTACATGTTTAGCTGCTCTCAAGAACACTTCATACTGAATTGTCTTCAATTTGTCTTCACCTATGTTAAAGTCATAGCATCACTGGTAGCACACAAACATTCTTTGCTTTTGTACAGAGAGAGGTGAACACAAAAATATGTCTAGTTTTGCATGTAGTATATTAATGTTGGTGTTGTACTGGTCTAGAAAGGCACAAATATTCAGTATAAAGTCAGGAGCCTGAGTGATTCTCTCAGATGGGCACAAAAGTGCAATCATGTGTCATCCATCCTCCTTTAGTAAGTATTATAGAGGAAAAATATTCTATTTACACAGCAGAGATTGTGACAGTGTAGATAGCTGCCAGTTCACCATACAATACAAAACCAGTAGGAAGATTTTAGGAAGCATTGTGTAAACCCATTATCATTCTCATGGGCAAAAAACATGACCTCTCCTCCTTTGAGACTCCTGTTATTTTATTCACTGGATCATCACCTCTGTAAAGCTGCCGTCCACTTGGAAAATTGCTTCTGCCATTCAACCACTGCACAGCATTTTTGCTTACTGTCAGCTCAGCTAATCCTATTGTATTAATGGGTCTAACAGACCACTTTTACTGAAAGCATGACTGGACAAGGATTTGATTTCTTCTGATAGTAACTGGGGCCTGATTTTGCAGCATCTTGAATAGACATAATGGACCGCACAAAGCACAGCACAACAAGGAGTCAGATTTACTGGGCTAATTCCTTGTACACCAAAACAAGCAGGAGTAATTCTAAAAAATATTTATTCCTCATTTCACAACTGTTTTTCAAATAAGTTGCTGAAATAAGTCTTTTTATGGAATTTTCAAATCGATTTCAAAAGAGATATTCTTAAAATAGAAATGCCTTCATCACCCTGCATCACTTTTATATAACATAATCTGTTCTTGCCATTACTCCCTGCCAGCCACAATAGTTAATTCTGTATAAAAGGTTTTGATAAGAATAGCCTGAAAGTATATTTTCATGTTATGTACCCAGCAGGGCTAAATTAGAGAAAATCCATAGGAATAATAGTAGTGTTAGGAAGAAAAGAGGAGTTATGGGCAGATATATAGGCCATGTTAAAGGGGATCATACTAAGAATAAAGTCAGTCTTAGTCTATCCATTCTCTGTGATAGGAAGTAAGACATCTAGTGATTACAACAAAGAGGTCTAAAAGCACAAATCTAAGTAGAGTTGCAAATCCCAGAAATTTTCAATGGAAATCGTATGTTTCCAATCCAGAGATACAGTGCCAGCAGCTAAATGGAAAAAGAGCAGCAATTCTTAACAAATATCTGCTTACTGAGTGAAATACCCAGGTTTACATTGTGTTTCATTTTCATATCATAGGATCCTAGAATCACAGTCTGGTTTGGGTTGGAAGGGACCTTAAAGCTCATCCGGTTCCCATGGGCAGGGACACCTTCCACTAGACCGGGTTGCTCAAAGCCCTGTCCAGCGAGGGGTGGGGCAGCCACAGGTTTTCTGTTTACATGTGGAAATTAAAACACAGGGGAGGAATTGTGGTTCTTTGACCACTTTTACTTATGGAAATTAATTTATTTTTCCTTTCATTATCTCTGTTATTAATATTACTAAACTCACTTATTAAAACCCTTTGATTCCATCTTTGATTCCACCTTTGATTCCTGGTTGTGGTTACTGCAGCCATGACATGGGTGCAAAAACATTGTCCTGGTGAGTGATACAAATTTTTATAAAACACTGGCCCTACCCATAGCAGGGGGGTTGGAACTAGATGATCTTAAGGTCCTTTCCAACCCTAACTATTCTATGATTCTATATTGCAAGCAGGTCTGAAGCTTAGTACATCTGAGACTAGCGAGACCCATTTTGGAAAAGAAGAATCAAATCTAATGAGGTGGCAAAATAAGGCCAAGGTAAAATTTCTTGGGATTGTAATATAATTAATAAATATATAATTATAATCAAAAAAGCAGTCTTTTTTATATTTACATCATGATCTCTCCCCTGAGTCAGTCCAAGTTTTTTTAGAAGTATGGTAAAGATTATTTAAAGGAGAGGACAAGTGCATTCCCAAAATGTCAGTTCTAGAAGTACTTGGGAAAAAGGAGATATAAGTATTAAAGATGTGCATATTTGTTAACCTCTGTGGCTCCAAAGAAGCACAAGTCTGATCAGATATGGAATATCTAAAAATGTGTAAATAAAAAAATCATAGATTAATAGCATGAAACTAAAGCAATGCTGAGTGATATAATATTTGATACACTTGTGATGATAAGTGATAGAAAACTGATAAAGCTGCATAGGAATCAAGCAGCACATGAGATTTTTGCCTCAGAAAGAGAATTGATTTAATTCAGTGTCAATTTTGAATCTGTTTGTCATCTGCAGATAACTGGAGAGGGTATTAGAAAATATTACAGGGTGTAGAAGTAAACTGGGGTGGAGATATTTTCCCACTGGGAACGATAGTAGTGAGTTGTCCAAATGATTTTTTTTTTCACCCATTAGATTTTAATTCTTCATGGGAAACATTTCTCATTGAGCTCTTCCTGCAAATGATGCAGAGGTTGGTTCTGAGAAAACAACTTATTTGAACATTTTTTTGTGTTTAACAGCGTGTCAAGGTATTGGCTGCTCTTTGTGCTCAGTTTCTGTTCTTATTTAACTGGAGAAAATTTATAGACTCATACCAGTTATGGCCAGAATGTTCTGCTATAACCTGACCTCCTAAACAGCAAAAGGCAGAATTTCTTCCAGTGATGTCTATAATGCAGCCTAAAAGCAATGATTGATAGACAGTTTCTGTTAGACAAAGGTTCTGTCTTAAGACTTCAGGGAAGAATTTCCCAGTATTCACAATGCTCGTTTTAACTTTCTTGAAAATTTTCATCTTATTTTGAGTTTGAGCTGTTCTCACTCTTGATCCTGACATTTGTCTGGTTGAAATGACTTCCAGGTATGAAGAATCTTTCTCCCAACATTGATAGTTATAGACTGAATTCAAGACACCTCTTAATCTCACATTTGGTATATTTAAAAGATTGAGCATTTTAGGGCTTTCATTGTTGCTGAGTTTTCTTAGGGTTTTCATGCCATGAATGACTGTGGGGAAAGTTGTTCCTCTTTTCTAAAACCTCTTTCATTTTTCACTTCCTTTAAAATGTATGAGCACCAGAACTAAACACAGTAACGGTTTTAGTTATGCCACAGAAAGTAATGCCATTTTCTATTTCTGTTTGTTATTTCTTTGCCTGTGCATTCAAGACTTGCAGTGTCCCCCCTTAGCTGTTGCTTCACACCAGGAGTGCTTCTGCAGTAGCTCAACTAAAATGATCTTGCCATTATTCCATCCTCAATGCCCTGGGGATAGATAACACTCTAGAAATGGTGGCCTCACCTAAAGTAAATCAGTGGATGTTAATAGTATTTACAGAGGTGTACTGAATTTGGGCTGATGACTGTCTTGTACAAAACTGGTAGAAATATCTAATTGTGCTCCAGTGATCCTTCTTTGGCAGAAAGCCTTATCCACATGATCCTGACTTTTGATCAGGAAGGTCATCTGTGCTCCTGATGGTATCATACCTTTGTCTTAAGTCTTGTATGGGGTATTCCAGAAAAGATGAGATCTTCACAGAGATGTAGATAGAAAATGGAGCTACAACAGAACCAAACTCCTGTTATTCTGAAATTTCTCCTTTCCATCAAAAATAGTCCCTGTAATACTATATTCCCAGCCACAGCACTAGAATGAGTGTGCACTCTCAATGGGTCCACCCAAGTCTGTGTGGAGTCTGGGAGAGGCTGTCCTTTCACTTCAGACCTAACAGGGCCATGTGGAAATGTAGGAACTCCTGGGCTCCCTTTGCCTAGAATCTTGTGGATGTTCAGATTTTGCAGATGAATCCCAGATTTTGTTCCATGAAGCCTAGCTGTAGGAAATGCTACTTCCCTATTTACTCAATATTCAAGCAGAAGGCTGCAGCAGAATCAGAGTTCTGTGGTAGGTATCTTTATAATATATTTGTAATTATTCATAATTACAGTCAATAATTCCAATCAATATTTACAGTGGGTTTCAAAAGTACATTTTTGTAATATGCAAATAATCCTAATGGAACCTGTGAGCCACACAGCACTTGAGAAGACCAATGCTCATAGCCACAGATTTTCAGTGTATTGCTTTAGTCCATCATTACCATGACTGTGACTGTTCATGCTTTATAACATACCTTATGTTTTCATATCCTTTCCAAATATTTTCTTTTGAAGCACTGTTAAATAAAACAATTTCTCTAACAATTTGAGAAGCTGATGGGACAGGCTAAGTTACATTATCTGAGAGATGCAGGGTGCAGTCCCATGCAGAAAAGCTGCCTCTTGAAATGACATTTTCCAGTGCAGTATTTTTAAGCAGATAAATTGATAGAGAAGTATACCTGTGCATTATTCTTTGGGAAAACAAACTTAAAATAGAATCTCTTAAATTTCTAGCCATAATTTTATTGTAAGACTCCTGCATAAAAATAAGCTTTATTTCAGGCTACTTCCCCACTATTTGTAGTACTGAATATCTGATGAAATTTCATAAACTACATCTGTGGTATATTATGGCCTTCATTGTTGCCAAATGTGATTTTGAACTGTTATTTTGATGTGGGGAAAAAAGCCACCAACCTATAAAAATGCCACTTCTAATATGCTGTTTCTTATTCTGTTATTTCTAGAATGCTGTTTCTGTAACTTCACAATACTAATGTACTCTTATATCTGTTTATCATGAAAATACTGTTCTTATCTAATTGTCAAGACAAATATTGCGCTCTGTGTGTGGCTAAGGTGTAAATTCTAGCAGACAAAAGAATGTAATACCAGAAATAACCACAAAACATAGACACTTTCTAAAAATCAGCATTTCTGTGAAGCACCATGAAATATTAAAATGATTCTTGAATTAAGGAAAACATCCTGTAAAAACATGTTTCCCTTTTTTACATCACTGAATCATATTAATATGCTAAAATAATTAGAATTGTTTGGGGTTTTGCTACAAAATACATGGAGCAGATTCTGCTGTCAGCTCAGTAGAGACAGCCTGAGAGAAATCGTCTGAAGATAATAAGCCACATTCACAGCCTGCGTAAGTTCTATAGTTTTGATTTCAAATGTCTCACGCCAGATTTAAATCAACTGAATATTCGGCTCATTATGTGCACTCAACAGATTACACCAGTATCACTGGGAGCAGAATTTGGCTTAAGGAATTAGGTTTTAAATGCAGAAATTAGTGCATTTTAGTATCATTGTTAGTGGGGGAAATAAGATTTAGCAGTGCATGAAGACCAGTCTAGTTCTTCAAGTGAGTAGCTCAGTGCAAGGTGTAAATAGAGGGCTTTACACATCTACTAGAAATCAGAGTGCTGCAGAGAAAATTACCTGTCTGACCAGTAAGAACAACTGTAAGGCTGTTCTGATCCTCTGCTGTTGCATTAACAGTCCTTTTCACCCCCTTGTCTTGGGCTGTGCAATGGTGAAAATCATTGGCATGATCAGCTGGTGCAGAAAAGGCTTAGAGCCATTCAGTGCCAATGCCTACAGCAGATGGGAGAAGGCAGTTTAGGTCTTGAAAGCGTCTGGTTCTACTATGCCAACAGAGCTGTTCAGTAGGCAGTAAGGTGCACCAGGGTGGGTGGATATAAATGTGGGTAAATTCAGACTGTGACTGGTTAGACCATCAGCAATGGCAAGAGCCTTATTACACATTTCTGTCATTGCTTCTTCCAGTGAAGTTGTGGATGCCCCATCCCTGGAAGTAGGAATGACGGATGTGTAATACAGCTCTTCTCTCCTCCACATACATAGATTTTACACCAGTGCAGTTTTAATGATATAAACACAGTTATTCCTGATTTAAATGAGGAAAAATTTGTTCTCTCCAAACTGCAAAATTAAGATGCTGATAGTATGCATGGCTTTCAAAGAGTTCCCTCTTTGAATTTCTCTTAGAATTTGGGCCTTCTGTCTTCTTAGTCTCTGCGTAGAAGAATAGGCAATAATTCCAAGTAAATGGGAATAAGAGGAGTCCAGCAAAGCATTAGTGATATGGAAAAATATATGGAAAAAATATGGAAAAATGCCTTACATAAATAATAGTGCTCAGTGCTAATCTAACGTAAAAACCTTGTGAAGTACCATAAAGAAGCTAAACTATTTTTTTTTCTGATTGAAAACCTGTAAGATGGTTTAATTATCATGACAAAAACATAGAATCATAGAGTAAACCAGGTTGGAAAGGACCTTCAGTATCATCCAGTCCAGCCATTGCCCCAGCACTGCCAGGTTCACCACTAAACCATGTCACAAATGGCCTCATCTGCAGTTCGTGAACACTTCCAGGGATGGTGATTCTGCCACTGCCCTGGGCAGCCTGTTCCAATGCCTGACTGACCTAAATTCTCTGGGAAGAAATTGCTCCTAATCTCCAGTGTAAATCTCCCCTGGCACAGTTTGAGGCTGTTTCCTCTTGTCCTATCACTGTTCCTTGGGAGCAGAGCCCAGCCATCTCCTGGCTCCATCCTCCTTTCAGGCAGTTGTAGAGAGCAATAAAGTCCCCCCTGACCCTTCTCTTCTCCAGATTAAACCCCCACCATTCCTTCAGCCGTTTCTTATCAGATTTGTGCTCCAGGCCCTTCACCGGCTCTGTTGCCATACTCTGGACCCACTCCAGCACCTCAATATCTTTCTTGTTGTGAAGGGCCCTCATTCATGTGGAAGAATGAATTTTCGTTGCTGTTTACTAGTTGTAGGGGGGGTTGTGTAGATATACTGTTTTATTCACAGAGCGGGAATTCAACACTTTCAATTTTACTTAATCCAAAATATTTTGGCAGTTTACTAACACTTGAAAGTTTCATCAATCAGACATTGAGGGAAGCAGCTCAGATACTGTAAATCCTTCTGATGGCAGTCATCAAGAAGACATACCAAAAAGAAAAAGAACTGGGCCATGACATAAACCAAAATATGCTCTGTAAGCAGACAAGTTTAATCATCTGATGCTGCCTGTGATGTCATTTTCAGAACATCATGATGTCATTTGACATCATGAGCAACAGGAACAGTCTTTTAGCAAGTTCACGTTGGTTGTAAGTAATCATATTAAGCTCAATATTGCCACCAAAAATGATGTTATTGAAGTACTGGTATTGCAATATACCAACACTGCAGTAAATAAAGACTAGATGTAGGAACCTGAAGTTATGCTACAATTGAAATAACTAATTTATTTTTCATAGGTTTTAGGGGGTTTTGTACTTTAAGCAAGGAAATTGCTGTATGCAGATAGAGGCGGAAGGCTAATCCGGAGAAGTGTAGCTATAAGTAGATATTTCTAATGACCCAAACATCACTGTAATTTACTCTGCATATAGAACATAATATATTTATCTTGTGAAATGGGGTGTTTTGTGTTTTCTCAGTGAACTTTATTCGGGTTGTTAATCTTCATATACTTACTCACATCAGGCATACTGCTTTTCTTTTTGTTTTTCAGCCTCTTATTTTCCTAAATGCATGAATCAGTCTGTACACTATGCACCTTCATAACAAACTAAAATTTCAGGCAGTGAGATTTTAGTAGTCTAAATTTAGAGTGTGTGCATGGTAAAGGTGGTGTATAGCGTCTTAAGCCAAATAACTCAATCTGGGCTGACCTGTAAGTATTAGAAGTTAAAAACTGAGAGACTTAAACGCATAGTATTCATCTTTTATAGTGGTGGTAAACTTCTATATTTATTGTGATACTGTCTAGTTATGATGAGATTTATGATTTATGATGAGTGTTTTGTGACATTAAATTATAAATGCTTTTCATTAGGAAAAGTGACACATTTTGGCAGGAAATTCCTATGCTTAAGTGATACCACCGAGCCCAGTTCTGTGTAACTCATTTTATTGACTCCTGGTTTAGAAAGTAGCTGAAGTAGTTTATATCACATTGCTTAATGATTACCTTTTCAAGGTATTTTCCTGTAGGAAGACACCATGAGAAATAGCCTGTAATGACAGAACTGGCCTTCAATTTGTGATTGCTTCTTAGTGTTTGCTCCCCAGGAAGCACTGTTAAGAGACAGCATGAATGGCAGGAAGAGGTCTCCCAGGCAGTCAGACTGTGGTGTTTGTCACTCTGCCCTGTTTCTTTGTTGGTTTTGCATAGTCCATCTCTTCAACGTCCATGTTGATTTTCCTTTGTTATTTTACCTTTCCCATTTTCTCTCTCCCCGAGGTATATTTGTACTCTCTCCTGTCCTCAGTCAAAATCAGAATGGGCAACAGAGACATACTCCTCCAAATCACCTGCCTAGAGAGACTAATGTGAGTACTAGGACACTGAGCCTGTTTCTTAACTTTAAACTCTGCTTCGTTAGATGAGGCTCAGTTCCTAGTCCCCTCTCACTTTGTAGGCTTTGGGGGAACCTTCTTTCCTGTGCCCTGTGTTGATGTTGGGTTGACAATAAAAGGCCAAATTATTGCTTGTTGATAGCAGCCTTTACTTAGGCAAGGTGCCCTTTGACCTAAGCCGGGTACAGAATTTATGCCTGAAATTGCTGTGGTTTTTGCTATCTATACCAGACAGAGAACCGATTGATTGATTTAAGATGTGCAATTTTCTGATGTTGACAAATGCTGTGGGATGTAATCTTACAATTCTGAGTTACTCCAACCAGTTTAAGTAACAGTTTTTCTGCACAGGATTTGGAAATCTGACCCAATGACCAGAGTAAGTGCCTCAGTAATGAGTGCAGTATCAGCCATGCTGCCTGTGAAAACATCTTCACAGCATATACTAAAACTTAAATTATCTTGTTCAATCTGTTTAAAATCATCTGCTTCATAGAGGTCATTAAGGAAAATTCAGAATGGGAAAGTAGATCAAATGAACTTAGAATCCCTATCTCATATGACTGATGGCTTTAAAATATATAGTCATAAAAGTCTTACAAGAAGGTCCTCTGATTAAATGACTAACAATAATTGAACTTACGAAGAGCTGCAGTAAATCCTGTACAATTTTTGCACTTTGGAAACAGTATTATCTTATTTCATATCATGTGAAGTTTGTTAAACAGAGGAAACACTGCTTCCCTGGTGCTTTTGTTTTTCCCTCTGGATTGTAGCAATGGAGCACTTGCATGTTGTGTTTGATGCCTTGCATGATGAAGACATGCAATGGCAAGTTCCAGTCTGCATGCTGCTTAATGAATGTTTTCCTTTTCTCTCCTTCCCTGTTATGTGCTTACAGAAGACAACTATGTGGAAGGTGGGTGCTTTCTACCTTATTTTCCTAAGCTCTTGTTTTCCCCTTCTGTTTAGTGTTGTTTCCCTTCTCTTAATGTTATAAAAGTACGCATATGATTCAGTACGGTAAGTTGCATTTTTTTTTACCCATAAAGGTATACTGGTTTATTAAATAAGTGTGATTTCTTTTTCCATACAGAACACAAGCAAAGCTCCATTTTAATCTTTGCCTTATTGGTGTAATCCAGAATATCCTCAGTGTAAGAATGGGATTTATGCTTGTATGTCAGATATCACCGTTCAAAATCTTTGCAGAGATTTGCAGCAGGACTGCTTTTTTCTCATGTTCTGTATGAAAAACACTTCACAAAACTATTTGTTTTGTTAGTGTGGAGCATAAATCCTCCTCATAAGAATGTAATGCATGTTAAATATCCATCTTTTAATTGCTTAGGAAAATGGAAAATGGAAAGCCCTTTTCTCTTTATTACTACAAATCTTGCTTTCTATAATATCCTTTACAGCACAAAGATTTAGGAAAAAAAGGGTTTCTGTCTAGCTTTTCCACATAATGCAGTCTGCCTTTTGGACATTGTGAAAGAAGCAGCATGTGATTTTGGTAATGTTAATATTGGTATGTAATTAAGTCCCTTTAAAGAAAGTATGGCAAAGGGCAGTGGAAACAAAAGCACAATGCCATCTAGCCTGAATATTGGTAAGTAAGTCTATTAGCTAGTAAAACATGTTGCGTGCACATATATTATATATATCTTAGTTTCAAAGGTATAGAATATGCTTCACAGATCAGTTATTGCTGGAAATCAATACTGTCTTTTTGCTTATAAGGCAAAAGGTACAGGTGCTTTTTTATGTTTTTAAAAGTCTCTCTGGGCTGAATTTTTGCATAATGGGTAAATGATTATCTAGCTTTCAGTTTATCTAAACTGAGCAATAACTTGAATTCTAGTTTTTACAATAACTCTTAAAACTATTTCTAAATCAAGGACTTCATAAGCTTAACTCAGATGCAAAGTGACTGTCCTGGCATGGCTTTGACCCAGGGTCCTGTGGTGAGCCACTAAGGGGCCTGAGTTCATTCAGGCTTCAAGTCACCGTGGGCCACTGCCTGCCTGTTCAGTGACATATTTCTAAAAGCATTGGTAGTGCATTTCTCTCTGCTGCTGTATTCAAGGGCAAAGAGGGCTGCTCAGATTTAGCACATACAATGCTGTGCAATTTTATTAAAATATATGTTCCCAGTAGGAGAAAGAAAAAGTAAACAATTCTGATGCTGTAATTGTGTGCACTGTCACGCTGCTATGTACCAATACAATTTCCTTACCATTGTGAAATAAATAGTATTCAGTAACACTGGGATAGGAATTCTAACTGAAAAACATAAAAGCCTAGAAATAAGCACCTAATCTTCTATTTGATCTGTGTGTAAAACTCTTACTGGTGTCAACATGAGACTCAAATATGAGTAACTTGATAAGGAGGTTCAATTTCATTTCATGTATTCATTTATGCACAGCAGTACAAGATAAAGCCTGGATAACAGTTAATCCAGACTTTACCTGACTCTAATTCTTAAAACTGCAACCTTAAATTTATTCCAGTACAGGTCTGGATACTTATGCATATATTACAGTTACAAAGGATATATATGTAAGAAAGGAAGCATAGAATGGTGTATCCAAAGCACAATTTGGGATCCGAGCTATAATTTTTCATCTTTCATTTCTGTGATATCTGAGCATCTCTGTAAGTTAAGGCAGGAAGAAAACAGAAGGATTTGGTATTCACAGATTTAATTTTGTATATATTGCTGGTATGAAAAGGCTGCATTCTGTTCATTTTACTGAAAATGTGCTAGGGTTGAACATGTTCACCACAGGTTTACCATGTTAAAATTTTGTTTTGGCCTGTGCTCTGCATGGAACTCACACACCAAATTATGAAAATATCCTATCTCCATTTCCGCTTCCACTATCCCATCCTGTGCCCCTTAACTCTCTCCTCTCAGAGCCAAGTTCAGTATAAAGATGGAATGGATCACACATGAGGAATTCCTACTGAATTCTGAATTCCTAATTCACAAAGAAAAGGCTTTTGTCATTCTGTTCATGAAGTAACGGTGCACAAATGAATATTTTCAATATATCATATACCTATACATAGTTAAGACTAGAACTTTTCCATCACTAGCCATTGTGGTATTCTTTATTATAAGTAGACTATCATTGTGAAAACCTAGCAGTGATTGCTATCACAGTAGATTTATCTGTATCATTTTAAACCATTTTGTGGACTGTACAGATACAGTAATAGCAATTCTTCACTCTTCCATAGCCTTTATTTGTAGATTGTAAAAATATAAAGTAAGGTAAGTATCATTACGTGCTTTTAGCAATTAAGTATAAATAACCTTACTGCTTCACAAATAAACATACAGAGTCAAACAAAATACAGTGCCTTGAGGACTGCTACCTAAGTTTTTGATTGATAGGTATTTGGTTTGAGCAGTGAAATTTCTTTTACATTCCCTTGACTTCTATTTTTTAGTTGAACAGCCCTGTGAATGACTCTTAAAATTCAAGTGGTTTCTACGATGTTTTCAAGAAGCACTTCTGCCACTTACTTTTTTTTTTTAAAGTATGTAAGAATCATGTATTTACAACTGACCCATGTCACATACCAGTTTATCAAAACAGTAGCTATCAAACAGTGGTCATCTCCTGAAGCTAGGCTTTTTATTTAGGTCCCTACAGCTATAAAGAACATATTTAAATGCAAGCTAGTAAGAGATTACCTTCTTTGCATTCCCCTAGGAGACATGACAGTGATGTGCTTCATTCATTGTAAAGGCTGAAAGAGCTCACATAAAGTCACTGCTGAAAAGTCACAACTTTATTAAAGAAAAAGATCTCTTTCAACCCAAACCATTCTATGATAATTTCCATGTTGTAACGTTCAACTAGTTACACCTTTCCTCTGTCAGATACAGTTAAGACCAAGTAACAAGTCAGAGATTTCTTGCAATAGTTGCCTAGACAAAAAGTTAAAAGCCTAAAGACAAGATAAATAATCACATGAAGAGACTAATAATTCCAGAAGGCCATTCCGCAAGGACCTGCTTCCAGGCAAGGACATTCAGTGTCTAAAGAATGGAGCTTGACCATGGGTCTTTGTGTTTTGTGTATTCAGCACGCCTCTCTTGGCAGCAGCACTTACCAAGAAAGAACATACCTGAACACATTTCTACTGTCTTTCACAAGCTGCAGAACTTCAGCACAGCTGTTTCCCAAGTAATGCTTATGCAGCATCTCTTCAGGATCACACACAGCTTTTGTTTACATCTCTGTAAACCCCAGGTAATCCCACAGCTGCAGGGCATTGTATTTGGAAACAGAATCTGTTCCACAAGAAGTGGGGCACATCCCGCCCTGCAGTTTAGCTACATCTAAAAAGGGTGACACTAAAAGCACAAATTCAGCAAAACCATTGTTAATCTATTTGGAACACCAGTTGAGATTTGGGACTGGTAAGACATGAACCTTTTAAGACTGACTACAGTGAGGAGTATCTTGTTTGACCTCCCCCCAAGTACTGAGTCATTTGTGCACCTGATTTTCCTTGTGAATTAGAAATGACAGGAGCTCTCTGGGATGTCTGCTTTCCAATAAAGAGCAGGATACTTTATTGCAAACCTTCTTTGTGTGAATTAATTGCAAATAAGAAAACTATCGCATTTTATAGTTGCTGGAGAAGAGGAGCACAACTAACACGTGAGCAATTAATAACTTCTAAAAAGGATCCTAAACCAACTAATTTGAACAAGAATAATCCTGTTTTTAAACCAGACATAAGATGTGTAAAACCTTCATATTTATAGAAAAAATGGTCTCCCTACATGACATTATTCTCAGTGAGAATATAAGTATCATTTTATCATCATGAGTTGAAAAAGCTGAATATTTTTGCTTAAATAGTTATGAAATTTGGCTCTGGTTGAGTGATTATCAGTATGGACATCTGTTTTGAAATGTCACTAGAGCTATACTGGTATGATTAGATTTCATCTTACAATACAAATATAAAGCAAAATCTATTTCTCCCAGATTTATGAAGTAGCTTCAGAAGATGTCACTTAAATTTTCTTTATTGCTATGTATTTGATATTGCATATGTAATAATTTGCCTTCTCTGGAACAAATTCATTCTACTGTCATGTTTCACACAAATAAGGAGACATCCCTTGCATTATCATTTCAATGTGATGAAGAAATTTTATTTAATTACCTGAAATGCTCATTTTTATGAGGGGAAAAAGATCAGACCCAGCCCATTTTTCAGGTTTACACTTCTCCAGGTTTTTAACATCATTTCACATGTAGAGGACAGGAAGTCCTCCCAGCAAAGTGTTCAAACCAATATTATCAAACTACGATAAAGACAGATGGAATATTAAAGGAATTGGTTGGATTTGAAAGCATTTTATTATTTTCTGTCATCCCAACTACTGCACAGAAGAATTAGCACAATAAAACAGCACCCAGTGTTTGAGTTGCCGTTCTGTTACTCGTAGCCCAAAGCATTCCAACCAGTGGTTGAAAAATGCTCTTTGATTTCCCTCTGTGATACAGACATCTCATAGGAAACAGATGCCTGTCACAAAACATTTTTGTCACTGTGACAACACCACCTTCCCGTGCTCCCTTGTTCATTGCTGACTGTGCTCTTGTTTCCCTTCAAGGTCTGGCGCACCTGATGATGGGCGACCAAGGTATGGGCTCTGTTCCTTTTCCACTCTGCTTTCATTGTTTCTTCTTGTTCTGTAGCTGCTTTGAATCCATCACTGCAAACGATGGGCAAATGCTTGAAAGCTGTCTTTGGCTGCAAATAAACACATGATTTTAGTCACATCTTATTTATTTTTTTTGTTTTGGTTTGTTTGCTCCTTAAACTTTTGTTTTTCTGCCTCCTCAACTCCCCCTCTTGCAATATAATAGCTGAAAAGAGGTGAGAGAAATAAGAAGGTGATGAAGCAAATTTATGTATTTATCGGAAAATAAAATCACAGGTGATTCTATAAGATATAAATGAAGCACAAGAGCATTCTTCAGATAGCTCCCAAAAGAAGATTCTCAATTTGTCACAATTGCACATATTGAAGAGTCCATTTACATTAATGCATGGCTGATTGGTAATGTGCAGAAAGCACCTGCTCCTGGCTTCTGGAATGCTGAGAGTACAGTTTTGCAAACCTAACAAACTCGTTTATTTTTTGTCCTCCTAACCCATTGTCCATGTTACTTTTGTGTCACTCTTATCTAAGCATGGTTATTTCTGTGTTTCTCTGCATGTACATGATTGGAAAAAAAAATAAACTAATACCCTAATATGACACTGATTGCATCTCCATTTGTCTCCAGACACTTACCTTATACTTTGTCTCTTCATGTTCAGATACTACTGCATTTACATATACTCATGACTCTTACTGTTGTTTCTCTCCTTTATTCTCTTCTTGTCTGGAAATGCTTTCTTCATGGAACCATTTCACCAAATCCATAGGTAAAAGTAAAGGTATTACATGATTTTCTTTATTTTTTAATGTCATCAGTATACTTATATATATGTATAAGTGATGCAAATAAATGTAAATCTTTTTGCACTGATAACATGAGGTAGGTATGTTTTTAAAGTAAATATTTCATGGACATCAAGGTAAGCAGAAGTATCCTGAAGTACAGGCTGACCTTTTGTAAAGTTTGTCTTCTGGTTTTGTGAGAGATGTAAAGCTTTGGCAGTGATAAAGGAGGCTACAGTTAGAGAAAGCATTCAGGATGAAATAACAGCCACATTTTGAGGTATGCATTTTTCTGTTCTCAAAGAGCTGTAGTCTAAACCACCAGGCACAGAGAAAAGCATGATGTTGTTCAACAGAGACTCTGGAGATAATCTATCCAGGGCCAGTCCACGGCTTGATGTAAGTTTGAAATCTGCATAGCACTGACTTCTGCAAGTCTCTGCTATCAGCTGATCACATTTGCCCTGAGATTTTCCTTGTATATTAATCACTTTGATTATATCTGAGACAAGAACTGGACAAAGGAGTGGGGAAGAATGAATGCCAAAGAGAAGTGTGGGGTTTATTTTTACTCTTCTTTGTTTATTTATGTAAAGAATACAAGCCATGTTTATTTTCTTTCTCTGGGTGGAAACATGTGCAGTAGGGTCAAGACTCTTCCTGTATAAATAAACACCAGGTTTTGCTACCAGGGTGCTTGTTCACTGACATAATGTAAATATATTTTTATGATAAGAATCTCGTCATTAAAATCCATTAAATCTGTGTTACATCTGATGGATAATATAGTTCTATTCAACTTAAGCATTTCTCAGGGTTTGCCTACTCTTGCTATAAATCTGAAGTCCAATCTGCATGGTTGTACTTTGTTGTCTAGTTAAATTAGAAACAACCTTCCAGGTTCCTTGGTGTCTTGGTTGATTTAGTGTTTCCACACCTAGGAAGTTCATGTGATGCAGATACTAATTGCAAACCTCTGGTGTCTCATTCCTTGTCATATCAAACTGTGCAAAGACTGTGTACCTGGTTACAGGTGGGATACATTTAAAGGACTGTGTGTGCTCTGGAGCTGTGAGTCTTCTCGCTTAGGAAAAGTTTTAAGCAAGTAGAATGAGAAAGAGTCTACTGATTTCTTTGTTTTATACAATTGTCTTGTTTGTTGGATGGCTATTCCTTGTTGCGTTTTTCTTAGCAGAACCTCATATGTATGACTTCCTCATTTCTTATTATTACTACCTTACTCCTTATCAGTAGATGTCTTGGGTGGAGTTACCTTAAAATGACATTTTATAGTAACTGAACCTTGACGTTATAGATAATTTTTATTAATATTAAGGAATTATTTTTCTAGATTATTCTATACACAGAATCCATGATGCAGTATGTACAACACTGAAGGGGACTTTACATATGAAAGGATGAAAACAAGTGCTATGAGTAATATATATGATTAGTAGTTAATCTGGAAAGCAGATTTTAGCAAAACAGGAACCTTGCAAGTATTATGCAATAGTTAGACATTTATATTTTTATTTTAAAAGGCTTAATAATAACATTCACCAAAAATTGACCCTGGATATATTAGCTATGCTTAATGTTTAATGATATGCCATGTGACATAATTTAAACACCAGTGCCAGTCATCAAATCATGTAACTACATTTTTCTTTTCACATTTTTCTTTTTTAACAGCATTATGTAGTTTACATGGCAATTTACTATGTTTTGATAATCACTATACTTCTGCGAATATAACGATGTGTATTTCTTCAAATGAACGGAAAGGGTTTATACGTATACAAACTCCAGTTGCTTGTAACAGAAATATCCTTTGATATCATACCATATCCTCAAACAGCGGAAAATAGCTTCATTTTATTGACTATCCTGAAACAATGCTAATGCTGGCTATTGAAACATTTGACCTTGAAACAGTTACGGTAACACCCATTTGTAACATATGACAGCATAGCAGAGTAGGAGGGTGATGGAAAGGAATGAAGGGGCAAAAGAGAAGCTCAGCACTGATTTCATATGGACCTATTTCTCTCTTTCATTATAAGTTCAATTCCTTTACAAGTATGTAGGGTGAGTTACAAAGGGGATTGTGAAATTCTGAGTGATTATATAATGAATCAATCTTATTTTGAAAATTTAAGCAATGAAACTTTACTATGAAAGAAGAAAGAAACTTTACTATGTAGTTTGCCCAGAAGTGTATAAATGGCTGAAGCATCACTATTTTCTTTAATTGCGTAGGTATTCTTTGGTAATGGAAAAGTTTAAAAATACAACAATGTACATTCAGAATTAGGACAAGATGCTGACAGGACAGGGACCTGGTGTTGACAGGTGAAAGAGGGGTGAGACAGCCTTTCCAAGTAGGCAAGCAATACAAAATCTAGTGTGATCTCCCAGGTTGGACCTGCTATTTGTTGTTTAGTTGTAAATAGAAATTGGGATACTCTGGACAATTTCCCAAAAAAGTTTTTTATTGAGGCTATTGAGGCTTTATCAATTTTAACAAAGCTGTCACTGTCCCTTAGAGAAAGGCAGAAGCAAAGCCTAAGACATCTGTCAGTACTCAAGGTCATATAATTTGATCTGTGTACAAAACCAGCTGACATAAAGGAGGATATATAACATAAAGAGCCTATTAGAAGCTTGTCTCATCATTTCAGAGCTCTACAAAACTTGTTTTCTGATCCATTACATTCTGTAGATGCTAAGCCTAATTCTAGGAAGAGCCACAAGCTTTAGTTGTACTGGCATTTGTTTATTTTCTGATGAGCATCCTATATGTTCAGAAATACTTAGGAATACCCTTCCCCCCGTCCCTGGAAATCACATACCCCTATATACCTTTAGCAGTGGAGCTGTCACAGCTGCGGTGGTGAAAAGACAAGGTAAGATTTGTAAATGGGGTTCGTGTTATTATGAGACCACTTGAATATGCTACTCAGAGCAGTTTGAATTTGAAGCAAACCTTGAAGTTTGCTGTGTGTAACAGACATGGAAAAAGATTTGTTAGCTCAAAATAAATCTATGCCCAAACAAATCCTGTCTGCTTTCTCCAACTAATATAGGTGGTCTAATAAAACTGCTGTTTTCACATATAGGCCTTTCCTCTTCAACAGTTAGTACCTCTTGAATTTCCCATAAGGATTTATTTTGTGATGAACAGTAATGCAGCTAAAATTACATGGCAACTACTGTAAAAGTCTTTGTTTCTTTATATAAAAAAAATCCAAAAACCTCTCCTCCTTTTTGTTCTCTTTTGATGAGCAATGAAAGGGATTTATAATTCAGTTACCTTAATGTAAAGTGTTGCTTTTATAATGTATTGCTTCCTTTTTATATTGCAGTTCTTGTAAGCTTGTACATATTTTTACCTATAGTTTCTTTTTATGCAAATAGCCTACTTTTGACTATATATATTACTTATTCTATACCTAAACACTATGTTCATTCTCCTATTACTTTAGGTAATATGTGCAGCTTTAAAGCATATATGAGTCACTCAGGTCCATAACAAACTATTAAATGATATCTAGCTGAGCAATAAGTGCTTCTACCAAAATATTGATAGTATAACTGCAATTATTGGTTTAGATTGCAGACTTTTGATGTGCTGGGATTTGGTATAGCATGTATAAATGCTGAAGAAGGACTTCAGAACATCAGTTTATATACGTGTCATCTTTCTTGCCCAAAGAGGGCAAGATTTGTGTTGTACAAGCTGTTGTACGATATCTGTAAAACCAAAGTGATACTGCTTATTTGTTAATTATCAATCACATGTTTCAGTTGACAACTGGAGAAATAAGCCACTGAAAAATGCAAGCAATTTAAATAAATCTGTAAACAACCATGGGCATTAAAATAGTATGTTATGGCTAAGTAATTATGTAGTGCTTGTGTTGTGTATCAGAAATACCACCTTATGCCGCTAACCTCCTGTAACATCAAATTATATGGAATTCAGTCATTAACCTCAACATGACCACAAGTTCATCTTCTTGTAATGACTTTCATTTTTGCTCTGTTTTCAAAGAACTAAAGTAGTTTGGGCCTCTTCCACTCTCTGATCCTTCCAGGATTGTTGAAAAGCCTTATCCTCATCTGCTTTTCTGTGTGCTGCATCAAAGTGCATCCTCCAGCCGTCCTCCTCCTGAGCCACCAGTAGTCCAGAAGGCGTGTAAATGGTTTGATACAGCCCTGAGTTCTAGCATAGCCTCTTTTTTTTTGGCTGGGTGCCCTACTGACATGGATTCAATTTTACGCCTTCTCATCTGCAGCTGGCTTTTGCCTGGGATGCGCAAAATATGGGCAGAGGGCTTTCTAGACTCTGGTCTTGTTCACGTAGTTACACACCCTAGGTGACAGCAGCTTATTTGAAAGACTTACTGTTAGAATTGAACGGAGTTTATTTAGAAGTTTTAAAGAGGATGGGGTTGCCAAGCTCAGGTAGATGAAATTATTTCTAAGTGACGTTACAGTAGAAGGATGGATAACGCGCATTTCCCTGCTGAATCTCGTAGTTGCTCCTACTGCTAAAAGAGAATAAATCAACAGTGTTTAAAATTTCTTCTCCATTTAGTAGATCCAAAACATTCCAACAGTCTTGTATTATTTAAAAATTATCAGCACAAGAACTGAAAAACCATTCCATCTAAAATTTGCCTGATTTTTTTTTTTCAAATGAGAATTACCGTTTTAAAGAAATCAAGGAACATTAAATATAAAGCTCTTCAAAGTGCTCCAAAGAGCAGTAACTACACATTGTTTCTGTTCTATAGTGACTTTTTTAAGAGCCTCATACATACAGTTAAATAGCAGCTGATGTTCACAGAAAGTACTGCAGTTAAGTTCTTGTGTGTAAATGATGCACCTATGCCTACACATAAATGTTCCAATAAATACTTATACTATCTTTATATTTTTTATGGTTAATCTGTTCACATTTTTGTTCAATATCATAATGAACTATACATAAAATGTTTTAATCAGAAAGGTGCTATCCCTATGTATTTTCAAATTGTGGTGCTTTGAAGCAAATAATTTACTTGCACTTCAGTGGGTGATACTTAGCAAGCCTAGAATATGGCACTTGGAACTGCAGCTTCATCTTTATGTTGAAATGTGATCAATTAATGTTCCCTGAGGAGAAAAATGCAGCAGAACATGACTGTTAAAGATGTTTTCTGTCTGAACTACATGGCTCAGAAGAAATGCATCAACATCAGGAACAGAAACGCAGATTCTATCTTGAGACACCTGTTCCCAAAATTGTAACAGAGAGAGCTGATTCATGATCAGCTGTATGAAAAGAAGTTGTAAGAACCTGCTCTAAATATCAAGAAAACTGTATGTAGAAAGGATAACATGTTGTTGTAAAAATGTTATTTTTCTGACATGTCACCAAGTGATAATGCCCAAGCCACGCCATGAGTTCTTGCACCTTTCCACCACCAAAATAAAACATTCACCATATTCTCAATAATTCCAATGTCATTCAAAATGTTCATGCATCATATATATACCTATGTATATATGTTATAGGTCTCCTGTGGATTCAGAGGAATGAAAATAAATGTGGAAAATCTGTTGGCTTCCTTGACACTAGGCTCCACTTCTGAGCATAGATTTCTCCAGAAGATGGGTATGCTGACAGAAACCCTTTCAATAGTATATTAAAGCTCTTTCAAGATGAAAGATACATATTTCACATCAAAAAGTAGGTGGGGATTTATTGAGGATGGCAAACAGTAAAGCTGTCACGCTGAAGAGGTAAAAATAAATTTGAGGAGGTAAGCAATGAAAAAACTGAAAACCTAGGCATTTCTTTCTTAAAGAAAACAGTTCTTTTTACTTCTATATAAATATACATAGCAAATGAGAAATAAAAGCTGCAGCAATCTATCTGTTCGCACAATGAAATTCCATGAGAGTTTTAAGACAAATTTCGTAAGCATTTTCAATGAAACTGAGATTTCAGGGGGATGTATTCCTTGGATATCCTGTAAAATGTCCTGGAACATTCTCTTTTACACTTTCGTTTAATATCTGATGTCATTGCTGAGCCAAATACATCATTAGAGTGACAATAAGGCTTACAGCTTCACTCTAGGGTTGTACTACACCTAAGATTTTCCTAGGATAAAAATCAGTTCTTGAAGTCTACTAAAGCAGCTAAACAAATCAGCCCATCAGACTCTTAATTACTCTCATTTCAATGAAAACCAGAAGTATTTGGAGATTACTGTACATATCACTCATGACAGAAGTCTCAACTGACTTTAACAAATCACAGTTGGAATTCCACCAGTTAAGCATAAAGAAATTGGAACCCTAAGGAGGAGTATTTTCAAACATCCCTAAGATTTGTCTACATGCAAGCTTGCTAAATACAAGAGTAAACTTTACCACTATTTCTAAAGAAAGTAAATTAAATGGAAATGAGCAACTCTTAAGGAAACCACCTTAAAATTGTACTGATATAACTGAAAATGTGCACTATGCTCTCTAAATGCACATCATAATGGTATTTTTCCAAAAAGAATGATTCCCTGCAAAAGAATTGAGAAATGTATTCAAATACCTTGCTCATAGTTGATTCCTCTTGTAGGAGTAAGAAGGCTGCACACAAGATTTTTCATCTACTCTGTAATTTTCTGTGGCTTTAATAATATGCCAAGCTACTTAGAAACAAGAAAACTTTAGATTATCTTGTCTCCTTTAAAATCTTCTAATTAAACAATATCATTTGCACTGATGCCAGTAATATGTCTCTTTCCTGATATGGCAAGCCTTCTAAAACCTTGTCATTCTTAATTGCTTTAAGGTAGTTTCCTATTGTCACTTCAGGGACCACCCAGAGCAATTATCTGTAGAATGGTGAAACTATAATGAACTGGGAAATTCAGGAGCACAAAGGAGAAAACTTTCATAGGAACTGAACAATAGACTGTGGACTTTGCTATGAAACTCCACCTTCCATTCCTTTAATGGTTTTCATACTCATCAACCTGTTTTCTTTTTCCTAGACATGGGAGAAAAAGCAAGCAATTGAATCTCTTTATTGAATTAATTTCCTCTAGTGAAAGAAGTTATTTTTTTCCCAGCTTGTATCAGCTATATTTGGGGATTTTTCTGTTGGTATCCACTTGCACTAATTTTCTGATCAGCACAGCATTTAATTTAAAGGCTGTTTTCGTAACTTGCTAATGTGAGTTAAAGAGTCTGGTACATCTTGTTGCTTGCTTAAAGTAGACATTTGTTCCTTAAAGAAGGGAAACATCTGGAGCAATTCAATGGCACCGTCTCTAAAGCTGTATAGAAGCAACCTTGGATAACAAGAGGCTATCAGAGGAACTGGTAGAACACACCTGGCACTTTTGGCATCACAGCATTGACTTGAGTAGCCTCTTTGTATTGGGGGTGGGAGGAAATAAAAGCAGCTGGGTCTAATCCCTTTTATCTATCTTTGCATATTCTTCAGACAGAGGGGAGTCTGCTTGGAAAGCAAAATTCAGCAGTGAGTCAGTCTCTAAATTTTTCACTGGAGTTGCCCTTATTTCTGTTCTGCAGACATTACATACCATGAGCCATTGTTAGCCCATTTTCAGGAGTACCCACCCAAAGGAAAGGAGGCTAGGTATCATCCTATGACCATTAATATTCTGCTTCTGAAGCATAACTGAAAACCCTGAGGGACTGATTCCTGATGCCAGCTACATTGGTAATTATGTGACCCCAGTTGCACCCAACAGTAATATCTCTCTCTAGGATTAAATATTAGAAATTGTTTACCTGATTTCCCACATCATTGAAGCTGAATATCTTTATTAGCAAGAGAATGGACTATACCAAAAGGGTGCCAGATAAGGGCTTCCATCTCATAAAAAGGGCATTGCAGACATTTTGCTGATAGTACAAGCTCATCCTTTGATTTTTCTCAGTTAATGGCTCTGCTTAACAATCTGGTCTTACAAGGTCCTATGCTTAGTATTTGCACAACTCCACAAGAAATCTCCCCCCAAAAAATGCCAAGCTCAGGTACAGTCAATTCACCTTTTAAGCTATGTTTGCATGTATATGAGACTCCTTAAAGTTGTGATTTCACTATTGAACCTGTGCAAAACAAAGCATAAATTAGTTTTGGAGACAGATGCCTCTTGGACAATGCTGTTTTCACTATGAATGGGTGTGTATTTAAATTGATATTTGATATTTATGTTAAACTGCAACTCCTGACTACTGTATAGTTTTCAATTTGAAAAGTTATTTGGGTGTACTACTATTGCAGTGTAACACTGGGATATGTTTATAGCATCATGGAGATGATGTGAGAGTTAAAAAAAAATCTGATTTTATTTTAATTTAATGTTCATATACCTGAACCCCTCCCAGATCATTGTGGTACAAATACTGAACTGGTGCTCTCATTTCACCTGAATACTTGTGCAAACTATACATTTTGCACTTATACCTCAAGGTGCTTACAGTATAATGAACTTTCAAAGACTTGTAAATAGAGCTGAGTCTCAGTCATGAACTGATGCCTTTTTGGTGTCCTTAGCAGACTTCTCAGCCCTATAGTCCTCTGCCATAAATTACTCAGATAAGGATACTGACCATGATTGTAACTGTGTTGTAAGGGTTGGAAGGAAATTCAGACTTCAGAAAAGAATCATACAAAAGTATCTAAGTGCAAGGTTGGAGCAACAAAGGTAAACTTGAAAATGGGTAATTTTATATGATTCTTGTACAATATATTTACCTGTATAGAACTGTTATGTTCATACATATCAATACCTCCAATATTAGAGGAAAATGTCTATGGTAAATATATATTCTGAACATTACATAAAGCTACCTGAGGCCCACTGTTAGTCTACTGCTGCGTACCTCCACAGAGCAAAAAAGGGAGCTGTTTAGACTACAGTGAAGTGGAAATATTCCTGTATTTCTGTTGAAAATATGGAGAAGTATTGAATACATAGATTAAAACATAGTAAGTCATTCACAATTCTGAGGGGCAAATTCCTCAACAGTTTTAATAGCATATGCACATTTAACACACATATGTGTATTGAAGACATAGGCACATAGATGGATAAATAAAAAGTGCCCTGAAACCATTCAGTTCTGCTATATTTCATGTGTTTATCTCTCAGAAATGCCTTAATTTCAAGTTTTTGATAATGATAAATATATAATAACTGCCATGTCTGTGTCCATAAATCACTATTGTGTGTCATTTACTCTCTCTTCCAGAAAAACACTTGTATTTGATATTTATTCATTGTTCTAAGATAGAGGAGATAAGATAGTGTCTTGCATTGTCCCTGAAATGGATAGTCTTGTTACAGAAACATGGTTTTGAAAGTGCTGCTTTTATTGAGCTCTTATAAAAGTAATACAAAAGTGTAATTAATATTTTCCTTTTCAGAACACCTCGAAGATCTGTATATCAGCCCTATAGCTTTTAATAAGTACATATAACTTAGAAATGTACATATATCTGGGTCATGCTAATTACCCACCTTGGGAGGCAAGAACGTGCCTATACTTCTTTACCTAGTTGCATACTCTTGAGACCCAAGTCAGAAGAGCAGGATTCAGAAAGTCTAAAAATACATTTCCTAGGGTTTTAGCTGTTAAACTGCTTAAAAAGGAGATCTCTCATGTACTGGCTGACAGCCTGTGATTTGTATTATGTAGGAAATTAGACTAGATAATCAAAAACAACCTTTCTGGCCTTGAAGCTTATGAATCACATGGAATACAGAAATTACTGTAGTAACACGTAAGAAAGTTGTCAAACTATAAAACCAGCCACCTTGGTTTTATTTTAGTTGGAATAATTTTATTGTGTTTCTTATGTAGATTGAATTACGCATCCATAAGGCCCCCAAAACACCCAAGTCAAGCCCTGCCATTCTTTATGGACTAACTGGAAAGACACGTTCAAAGCATTCCCTTAAGTCAGAATTTAACATGAAAACTGAAAGACGCTTTGTGGAAAAGCCTCAGGCATGTATGGAAGCAGGAATAAAAAAGAGATTAGGCTTTCACAAAGTTCAGCATTTTGGTGTGATCACTTGTTTTGAATACTTTACATTGAGTACTACAGTTAATCTCATTTTCAGGGATGTTATGCCGTTCAGTATTTTTATTTTGTACACACTTTAATAACATATTTACAACAAGGCATGGGGGTCTTCCATTTATACAATAACAAATAAGGTTACTGTGCTATACAGAGATTGTGATACCAGATGAACTTGGGCAAACCATTTCGGTGAATTATTCGTGCAGCAAAACTGGAGCTGTTCATTTTTGGTGTTTGATACAGGTAAAAATGCTTATACAAAGCTGACAAATTCAATGAGGAACAGAAATTGTGATCTAATTCAGAAAATTCTATAAACCAGAGGCTAAAGCAGTCCCGTAATAGTGCTCTGAATTAGGCAGAAGAAAGATTCACATTTCTAAGACCCAGAGTTTTAATTTAAAGATTGAAGTCAGTGTTCTAATATTTAGTTTCTCTTTGAAGCTCACGATCTGAATATGTATTCACTGTGAGTTAAGTAGTCTTCTTGAGTTGCAATAAGCACACACGCAAGGAGAGAATCGAATCATAGGCTATTTCAGTGAAGGACTTATTATTCTACATCAGAATTATCTTTATTCATGAAGACTTCAAATGCTTTCTTAATCTGCAGTTTTACTGTAGCCAGGAAAAGATCCTGTTATTTGCTAAAATTCCAGAAGACAAATGAGGGTTTTTATTTTCTGCCTGAACAGATGAAAAAATCGGGGAGCATTTAACTGAATTTCATAGAATATTTATACGTATACTATATATTTCAATATAGAATATTTACAGTATAGAATAATTCCCAACTTTTGCCTGATAATACATGCTGACTATCAGAGAGCAGAAGGAAAGCCAGTTTTTGAGGTACATTTTCTATGCATCATTACTTTTACTCAGTTTCACACCTTGTAGGCAAACAGACATTGGGTTATTAGCATCCAGTTATTAACTGATAATCTATTAATAGAATGTGTGAAATAGATATGCAAAGAGCTGAACATGTAGCACTGGGGAGAATACAAAAGAGTATTCACTTGGCTGGGGAAAAAAGTCTCTGCTAATTATTCACTATATAATGTGGAAGTATGTATGTGTGTGTGTAGTAAAGAAGAAGCCTCTCTCTCATCACATCTATCTTCATTTTCTTATCTGCCTTTGCATCCTTAACAAAACTGCAGCTTATACTTAGAGTCTGTGGGGAAATGCCATAGGGAAGTGGGAACCTCGATATTCTGTCTGCTCACATAAGGAAAAACTGAATGCTCTTTTTCTGTATCTTTGGACTGTGTTCAAACTGTACCGGTGCTGCACAGAGAAACAGGCTTCAAATACAAGCCCACAGTTCCTCTTGTGCCACTGTACAGTGAGCTTGGAGACTTCAGAAGCTCTGCAGGCAGCTTCTTGCTTGTGCTCAGTGTCACCCCTCAGAACTGACAGCATCTGATATTTTCAGATAATTAATTTAGTAGAAGTATTTGAGAATAGGGCATATTGAAATGTCACTACAAGGATGCTGTCATATTTCTGAAGGCTGAAACAGAATAATTGACAGGGAACAATAAGCAAAAGGAAACAACAACAAAAGTACAACAACAAAAAAACAACCCCAAACCTTCCAGTGGTTATAATTAGATCTTTTTGTATAATTCACATTGGATTATAATATTCACCTTCACATAAATAAGTACATGGGAAGAAAAAACCCACACAATTTCTATTCTTTTATATTTGCAAAGTATTTTATATTTATTTTATCTTGTGTTGCCTCTGTTTTCTAAGAGTCTTTGTTTAGCAGGAGAACTGATGAAGTCCTCATGCATTCATGGCTGTGAAATGTCTGTCATTATGCTGAAGGACAGAAGAAAACCTAATTGGCAGTTAAAGCAAGAACTTTATACCTTAAAGTATGGTTTTGAGTGACTATTTTGCCCTTAGTGCATCTGCTGACAGTTTCAGCAGATGTTTTGAGTATCAGTGAAGTGCGGTCTTGACTGTTGCCATGCCCAAGCATGTTATTTGTGCTGAAAAACCAGCTTTCCAGTAATCCAAAATTGCTATATCTTTGATTCAAAAGCTAGATTGATTTATTTTTAGGAGCTCTGCATGGAGCCCCTCTGATTGCTTCAATGTTTGAGCTTTTTTAGGTTTTTCTTTTCAGTAAGTAGTCACTAAGAATAAAACCAAGCAGAAAGTAGTGCCAATCAGGATGGCTTGGGAAAAGGAATTTGTTAGTAGTAATACAGCACAAGAAAGGCAAAAGAGGAAACTTTGAACATTGTTGCTGGGTAAATTTCATGGTGTACTGTTGATGCGCAGATAGACT
This sequence comes from Melopsittacus undulatus, assembly GCF_012275295.1. Lineage (NCBI taxonomy): Eukaryota > Metazoa > Chordata > Aves > Psittaciformes > Psittaculidae > Melopsittacus > Melopsittacus undulatus. The sequence goes on along the minus strand of NC_047529.1, from coordinate 110,529,502 downwards.
CCACAACTCGTTAAAGGTGTAAAGTAGGTATGCTTTTATTCAGCGCTGAGGTGCATGGGGATAGCTCCTCCAAAGTATGCACACCTCAGGGGTGTTTCCCTTTACATTTATTCTCTTAAGGTATACATAGACATGAGGTTGCTCAATACGGCTATACATTTTTATTATCTATCCCCCCTTCGTATTATAATGAGCCGGAAGGTCCTTTGCGCCTGGGCAGTGCCCCTTCTGGTCATGGGCAGGGGTCTCAGGATGAAGTAAATGAGTCTTCCTCTTGTGGGTAGGGGTCTTCAAGATGAAGTAAATGAGTCTTCCTCTTCTTAAACTTTTCACCTTTTAATCTTCACACATGGCCTTAGGGTTTGGTCGTTGCCCAGTCTGCTTCTCCCCCACTTATCGGTAGAACCAAACATCTGCTTTTGTCCCTTACCAGCAGAGCTAAGCATCTGCTTCTCCCCCTCAGCAGTAATCAATGCCTTGGCATGTTAGGTACTTAGGACAGACAATACTTTTGTTTAAGCAAAGGAATCCCTTTAACCCCCTTTTACAATTTCATTTTTACATTACCCCCATGTACATTGGTTACCCCTGTATCACTGTTAAGTAAATTAGCATTTTTTCCCCAATTTCTGTTATCTTTGGAAGTTATGCAAGTTATGTTTGGACTCTTTTTCCTTCTTCCTTGTTTTGTGTGGTTTTGGTTTTTGGAGTGTATTTAACTAAAGTAATGAACAGGGTTTTTGTGGTCTAAGAACAAAGCCACTGCCTGTGTGGAGACAGATGAAGTATTAATTAAGAGGTGCACTTAATTATTGTGCCCTGAAGGTATTAATTTTTCCTCTGACCAAGGCAGTGGTGTCAATATGGACTGGAAGAAAAGGACTTTCTCCTGCAAACCTCAGAGAGTATAAAGAGGGTGAATAAACCTGACTGGAACATCAGTAAAACTTTAAGCATCTCTTGTCCCTCCTGTTTCCTGAAGGACAGTGTTTTACCTTACAATGTGAAGATTTATCTTTCTTTTGTGAAGCTCTTCGCTAATTAGATACCTGTAATACCTGTGAAGTGCTTTCAGAGTGGGAAGATGGTGACTTTTGGCACAAGGTGGTAAGAGCAGCCTGTTGTGGGTTACCACGTTCAAAATTGAAAAGCTAAGCCATTAAGTGAAAAACTACATGGGCAAACTTCAGTAGCCTGACATTTATGTCTGTTTCTAGACAGATTTGAAAACTACCTGTATCTGTGAAGTCTCAAGGAAGCCAGGAAGACTCTGTAGAGCTATAGAAATACAGGCATAAAAGATTTTATTATTCCATTCTTTTTTCCTACTGTCTGTGTCTCCCTGCTGCTAGGAGAAAGGTAACTGCTCCAGAAGTTTTTAAACACCTTAGCTATTTCCTGCAAAACATTTTCTCCTCGGACCTACTGTTCTATTATTTCATAGGCCCAAATAAACCTGTAATAAAACCAACCACATGTTCACTTTCTTATTTATACTGCAAAGGTCAGGAAGGGGATGAGAATTTTAGAGGAATGGGAAGTAGAGAGAGCTGTCATTGTGGGGAGTGGACCACAACGTAGAAGTGCAAAACCCGGGCTTGGCTATCCTGTGGCATCACAGGGTCCTTGCTTGGCTTGAAAGCATAGAGAAAATTACCTGAGAGACCTGGAAGATGTGCCTTATGGAAGCCACGTAGATTTTCATTTAATCTTTCAAAAGATGAACCTTGCTTATGCATTTCTGTCACTTCTGATGTGTGATCAGAGTTCAACAATGCTGTATTTTTGTCAGAGATATCTCAAATCCAACGTTTTCATATCTTCAATTTTCATTATTGATTTGATAACAAAATTATTTCTGTTCAGCTCATGACAATATTTTTTTGGAGAGAAAAATGCTTCCTTCAACCATCCTGCTCCCATCATTACTGTATTTAACTTGGTAGGCTATAGGCTTGATTTTACTATCATCTGTACATCAGCAAATTGTCTTTTCAAATACAGTGAATTGCATCGAGCTGTGTATACTTCAGTATACATGCTTTCAGACCAGATGAGAAGAAGGGATATTGTGAAGTAGATCTACATCAAGAGAGGAAGACTAATGAAGACAAAAACCTGAGACCCCCGCTAAGTCTTAAGCAGAGGTCTGTGATATTTTCCCTAACCAGATTAGGTTAATAGGCAAAACTAAGTAGCAGAGTGCTCTCACATAATCCAGGGGTTGATAGCGGTGGCAAAAGAATTAAGAAATAAGCATAAGAAGGCATAAAAAATGAGAATTTACTATGTTTGCCTCTAAAACAAGCAAGCTGAAACAGTCAAAACCAGTTTTACCTCATCCGCTTACACTACAGAATGAAGAAGAAAGGAAACAGGCAGAGTGTTAATTATAAAATAATGTGTTTGAATATAATGCCCAAACATTTATGTTCCCTCTAAAGAAAGGTACTGATTTTTTTTTCTATCTAAATATAGAAAAGCCAAAAGAAACCTAAAACAAGGTAAAAAACCTCAATATTTTTAAGTCTAAAATCTTTATGATGAAATGGCATTACATACATTGCTTAGACACAAACGTTATGTTCATGCATTAAAATGTCAAATAATGTGAAACAGAAGTAGCACCATCTCAGAAGTACTTTTTGTATAAATCCAGGAGCAATATCTATATAAAGTGACTCTAGAGCACAATGCAGCATGCTGAATGTGTTTAAAATTTATCAGCAAACTCCGTTTAGTTACCAAGCAGGAGAACATTTATCCAGTTCGTTATTGACATCTCCCAGAATCCTTTCTATGGTTCTGTGCAAATAGCTTGTCAGCCTTTTGGCAAATAGAGGTGATTTTCAGTAGCATTTTTCAGATTCTTCAAATTGGATTATACATCTAGAGGCAGTCAATCTTCCTTACCACTAATTGTAAAAACCCCCAAACAATATGAAAATCTTTCCCATTGAAAGTGAACTCTACAGAGGGGTCCTAAGCATTGCAACACTAACAGATATTTAACCGAAGTGCTAGAGAGATCTGCCCATCAGAATTAACAACCCTTGACTTAGCACACAGGATTATTCTACAGGACATGGAAAGATACTAAGTGCCTTTGGGTAACTGGGGGACTTTTAGTACTTGGAACTCTTGTAACTGTGAAGAAGGGGATGAGAAAAGAATGGGAGTTTTAAACTGTGTCTGTGACAGTCAATGTGCGTTTGCAAACCTCTGAGTTTTGGCATTGAACATGACAGTGAAGGCACATCTGTGGCCAGAGACAGCCCTGTATGTAGTTGGGCAACTTCACATTTTGTGTGTACTCTTTGAATTCAAATCTGTTAATACATTTTATTTCAAAGTAGCTTTAAAAAAATGTGTCTGCAATTTTAATGGCAGTGATAGACTGTTAACCTCATTTTAGTGACTCATTAACATGTGAGATCCATTACCATGTGATTAGTGTATCAGTACTGGGCAAGGTCTTTATTAGGCCTTTTGATCTCTCTTTTCTTGCCTATTGTGAGTCTAGAAAGAAGACCTAATCAGAGGAAGATTACAGGAATATGTGAAATCTTTACATCATAGCTAACACTAAAGCTGGGAATAGGGCTGGGCTGTAGCAGGTAGTCTGACTTAAATGCACAGAGCAGAATCGCTACCATGCAACAGGTTGATCCTGCACAGCTAGCAGAATCATCAGAGGGATGGTACAACCTCACATACACAAATCTTTTATTGCTACTGACTGAAGCATAACTCAGGAAAGTTTAAAGGTTTTGATCAGCCTCAAATATGTGGGCTGTAAAATTACTTCCCTTATAGTACTCAAGTTCAGGACTCATCTGCTGTTACAAAAATCAATAAAAGTGTGAAAATTGAGATGTGCTGAATGAGGTGCTATGCAGTGCATTTAGTTTGGCATATCATATTGTAAAGAAAAGTTCTAGGTTCTCTTTTAGCTATCAGATATAGCATTCTGCAAATGGAAAAAGGTGAGTTTCTGAAATTACAGATCAACTTGTGATGATTTAATACTTCTCTTAAGAGAATACATATTATCATAGAAGGTTGGATTTGGGGAATAAATGCCTTACAAATCCATGGAGGGTTTGCGTATGAATTATATTATCAAATATCAGCTAATAACTACTTTTTTGTATGGCAGACCCATTTTTTATTATCAAAGTGGTTTCATCATTATCAGGTTTTAATTGTCTTCAAGAAAGAGCACACATACAACTGTGAGCTGATGGTCAATAGGTGAACATTTTGTCACTGAATTTTATATATTGAAATAAGAACAGAAATGACAGACAGTGTTGTTTTCATAATTTTACTTCCTCTGAATCTCCTGTTGAAGTTCTACTATCCCATGTTTTCTTTGGAGTGAAAGAACAAAACAACTGATGCCTTATGCACAGTTTCAACCTCCAAGCCTGATGCAGCATGGATTTTGGCAGGTTTTATATTAAGTGTTTTATTAAGACTGGAGCCAGATTTTCCTATAGCTACTGCTTCACTCTGCAATTGCTAAAAGTGGTGACTCTAAGACCAGGAAGGCAGGGGTAGAAATGTAGGTAAATATGTCAGGTAGGAAATCCATTGTGGTCAAGTGATGAAAGAGGCTATCAAGGGGAGACCACTAATTTCAAAAGACACCTTCTACTGAGCAGAAGTCCTCAATTGACAGAAGGTGCTGAAGAGCAGCACTATTGCTGCCTCTGTGGTGAATCCCAGTTTTGGTAGAGCTGTTGCTGGGGCACAGATATGTAAAACCCAGTATGTGTATACAGTGAGAAAATGTTTCATTGTCAAGCTCTTGGGAATAGCAACTAATTGCTTTAAGGGAGGAGACAGGGGAGGACTGTGGTATTATTTATTGTAAAGATGTCACATGTAACTGTATAAAAGCCAATCTTCTGCCATGAAACCAGGTATTATGTCACCTACTAATTTGCTTATGTTGTAAATGGCGAGTGCTGCTCTTATCATTGAATTACTTACAGAACAATGGAAAAAAAACCCTGCCTGCTCCCCTTCATCCAGCCCACAGACATTATTGACAGGCTGGTATGGCAGAAATTCATTTTGTGTTCAAAGTGATAGTAATGAAAAGGGTCATCAATACAGCTAATATTGCTATTGATTTAATATTAGGGGTTTTTTACTTGCAGTATTGCTTTGCCATCATCTTTCTCTTGTGTACCGTGCATTCTCTCTTCTCCACTGCTAAGAAATGAAAATACGCTTCCCTCAATCTATGCCTTGATATAGTTAATAGCTGCTGAAGTAATGTTTTTAACTTTGGGCTTTGACAAAAGACCTTCATACTTTGGGCTATGGCAGGTTCTTTTTCAGCTGCAGGATAATCTAGAAAAGTGTAGGGGTTTAAAATGTTTATAATAAATTGATGTATTATCATCTAGGTGATGAAGCAGTAGTTTGAACAGTATAAAACTCAATCACTAATTTTATGTTTATATAAATTCCTTTTTGATTCTTTACTTTGAATGGATTTAAAATCAGATTACTCAGGTACCTCTTCACTTAAAATATATTGACATTTTTTTCTCTGAGCTTTATGGTGTAGTCTTATTTCTACTTTGGATCAATAATCTGGCTGTGATCTTGTTCATTAGTTAAACTCTGTAAGGACAATATCCTAACCTCACTGAAATCCATGTCAAAACTCTTTATAGATTAAAGTGAAGCTGGCAGTGCAGCTTTATAATATTTTTTAGATTTAAAGACACTCATCTTACAGATCTTTTAAAGAATAATTATAAATTACCTCCTTATTTTTTCATGTATGAAATATAAATAGGAATAAAATTGCCATTTAACATTCATGGTATTTGCAAAAGCACGCACAAACTACCCTAGTCACCAAAATAGAATAGGTCCTAAATCTGTGGCAGAGAATAAATTAGATGATATTATGGAGTTATCAAGTTCAGCGAGTATTGTAAATCATCTCTTAATCAACGATACTAAGCTGTTAGTGTTAATTACTATATTCAAATTAGAATGCAGATGAAGATACAATACTGTATTATTTAAAATAGAGTTTTAATATGGGCTGAGATGAAATTGCTTTCAGAGCTGGGAATATGTTGCTGTTAAGATAAAATTGTGCAGAATCATCTGACAATTGATTCTGGCTATTTAACCTGCTCTTCCTGAAAATGTTGTAGTGAATCAAACATAGCTGTGTTGAACGATGCAAGGAAAAGCAAAGATGTGCTAAGCAGGTTTTCAAAGTCATTCAAGTTTTGGCTGCTGTTAACTATAAAGCTTTAACTATTACTCTTCATCTGAATAGCTTGTATGTTTGTTTTTTAAGAGGTGTGGTTTTTAAAAGAAGAAATACATTATTTACATGTTTGAGTAGCTTGATCTTAGGGTATAGGAATAACAAAATACGGTTTAGGTCTTGTAACACAAAGCCAAGCTACTATATTTAACATTCACATGCTCCCTATTCAGATTAGCTCTGGGATAGAAGCAGCAACTCTTGAGTAACATGTACATTTTGGCTATCAAATTTACAGCTGCTTCAACACAAAATCTGGTAGTGGCATTATGCATTCCAGATTAGCAGTAATAAGGCTTTCTTGGTGTTAACTTTTGAGAGATTGGAAGGCTGTGGATGTCTTTTACAGACTTTTTATATTGCTCTTTTCTACATTGTGTGAAGATTTTTTTTTCATTGCTCATGATCACTTTGAAGAATGAGATCTTAGATGCACAGTTATAAAACTCAATCTTCATGTGAGGAACTGGAGAGCAAGAAAAGGGTGAAAGAGCCAACAGGTATATCTTATGAAACCTTATATTGCTTCATAAATTCTGCTAGGATCTAGGATTGTCCAGAGAAGCTGTAGTCTGGAAGTGTTCAAGGCCAGGCTGGACAGGGCTTGCAAAAACCTGGTGTAGTGGAAAGTGTCCCTGCCCATGGCAGGGGGTTGGAACTGAATGAGCTTTTAGGTCCCTTCCAGCCCAAACCTGTCTATGATTGTAATTCAGCCCCTGTCAAATTTAGGGCCAGCCACCTCAGATTTGCCCATGAAAAATTATGTAACTTTGAATGTCCCATTACTGCATGAAAGGATTAATGGGAACCCATTCTTCTGGAGTGAGGCCCTTCTTTGTGGCAGTGTAACATGAAGTGGTGACAGCCTATTTGCCAGCTTTATGCAGTGCAAGGCTTTTCTGCTGGTGGAAGTCCCAGAAATCTGATTAAAACTGTCTAATAGTCCTTTTTTCTGCCATCAGAGTCCTGTGAAAGGGTGTAGAAAAGCTGGAAAAGTGCTTATGAAACTTGACGTAGCATTTCTCCCTTTTTTTTCCCCTTCCCTAATAAAGTCACTTGGAATTTTCTAAGTGTTTAGGTGAGAAGATGGGTGCTCAGATAATCCTGACTCCCCTTTCTGTCCTTATTAAGACTATATTCTGTTATTTATTTAAAAAATGTATCTGTGCCTTTCCTAGTCTAATTATTCTCAAAGTCTTAGTTCTGTTTGAACAGGCTGTTTCTGCAGAACATCGAGAGTATTGCTGGTATACAAACACCTTTACTAAAGAGATGTGTCTGTTAGTCACACTAACCTGCAAACCAAACCTTTGAAACCAAGCTGCATCAGGATGCATATTTCTATTATTGACTCGATGCCTGAGTTCAAATGCTTATACCATAATATGGGAGGCACAAAAAAATGTTCTTTTTATGGTACAGTTTCATGAGAAGAAAGTTACTTGCAGCTTTTCTTTACATCCCCTAAAACAGTATTGTGCATGTTCTGACATCCTAAAGGGCATTTAAAATATCTGTCTCTAGATGTATACAAGTTGTGTAGAAATAAGAAAAAAAAACATTAGGAAAAATCAGACCTCAACACAGAATTTGAAAGTTTGTGGTTCATTACAGTTTGCTCACTTTGGTTTCATTCTCTTGGAGAATTTGTTTTGTATGATTTTTTCAGAAATGGCATTTGAGGGAGAAAGAAAGAAAGAAGGAAGAAGAGAGAGCAGCCTCTGTGCAAGAAATCTATTGTAATTCTTTTTTTCTATCTATCTTCTCGCTGTGCCGTTCACAGAGATGGAAAAAAGTTATTGATCCAAGCAAGAGATCAATAGGCAGAGCCATTCACAATTAGACGCTCACTAGAAAATACCTTGAATCAAATTAACCTGGAGCACTTGATGTCATTTTGCCTGCTAACCTTGCTCTCCAGCATGTTTTAAGCTTAATAAATTATATTTATGTGGTAAAAAAGGGTGCCCTGAGAATTGTTAAAGATAAACTCTCTAGGTTGCACTGTAATCCCTTTTGTAATCACTTATTAGTATAGCTTTTATGCTTTAAGATTATAGGGTTTTATTTCAAAAGAACATGGTCATACTGCTTTTATTAGTTTTTCTTTTAAAGGTCATGTCACATTTGTCAAAAATAAGCATAGATCTTAGTATTAATATTTTAAAACACAATCTCAGCAAAGCTGATATTGTTACTCTCTACCCTATGGTAATTTAAGGTTGGGAAGCTTAACTGATTAAACCCTTCATTTTAATTTTAAACATTTGCATTCAAAAGGTTACTTCTTTGACTGGTAATAAATGAGGCATTGGTTATATTTAATAACTCCTCCGCATTGTGGTGTCACAGCAGACCCAAAAGATAGTACGTGCTGTCACATTTAGGATGATAGATTGTATAAAACCATGTTGCATAAAGATGAACCCCTTTGTGCTACCTTGCAAGGTTGCCATGGTAACGGAGCAGTGCATCTTGGGAATTTCACTTTTCTGGTAATGGCAGATACTGAACCCAAAGCTGCTTCTTTAGATTGTTCTTAAATCTCACTTTTAATGTGATAGTGTTTTGTGGAGACTTGATTCATCTTTTGTATCTTTATTTTCTCAAGAATATCTCCTCTAATGCTGTCGTAGCTGAAGCACTAAACATGTTAGGTTGCCCAATGCTGAGCATAGTAGACAGTCTAAAGATTGTGTTATTTTCTGTTCCAAGCCATTGCTCAATTTTATAAATGTTTAGGATACATTTTGCAATTCTAGACTTTCTGTGAACTATAAAATGTAAGATCTCAGGTATTTATAGCCTATAGAAACATTTTTGTTGTGGGAAAACATGACAGGCAATATGCTGGAGACAGATAAATCCTGTCAGGTTTTAAAGAAGACATTTTGTTAGCAAAATGAATTTAAATCTTAGCTGTATGGAAAACAGTTACAAAATTGTTTCTAGGTCTGTAAATATAACCACAATTGACTGTGGAGTTATCATATATTTCTCTGCAATATGATGTATTTATATTACCCTGTATAAGTAAGAAATCAAATGGGATCTTTAGTTGATTCTGACGTTCATAAGGCAGTGATTTTCTTTATCTTTACAAGTAAAAATGACTGACGTGGAAATCCTTACTTCCTGCCTTAAGCATATATTTCTGAGGGGTTGGCTGTGGATTGTTCACTGTGCTGAATCAGCCAGAACTATAATATTCCCAAGATACAGCCAACTCCTTGACATATGGCAGAAAATAATCTGCATGAATGTAAGTCATACCATTTGGTACCCAGTTGGAGCTCCCTAGCTATGCTAATGAAGTTAATGCAACAGGAATATTTTTCTAGAGGAAGGGTCTCTTGCTGTTTTCAAATGAAAACAGATAAAATTGAATGCTTTCCTTAGGAAAGTGCTGGAAATTGTTCTGTACATTCTTTTGCTCTGTTCACATTGAATGTTCCCCCAGAGTGCTGCAATATTTGTTCAGACCATCTAGGAGAGAGACTGGCAAACATTTCACAATGACAGAGCCAACTGAGAGCGGGTGCTGGAAGATGTGAGAGCCTCTTCCTGCATGCCTCTGCGTGGGGAACGATGGCACTGTGCTCAGCGTGCTAATTAAACAGGCTTTCCTTTCCCTTTTGCCTCCCATTTGAACTAATCTTGGAACAAAGACAGATTGAAAAGGCCAGAAAAGGAATGTCTCAGGAGGAATGGAATAAAATGAGGGAAGTTAGGGACATGATTTAGTGATGGACTTGGCAGTGGTAAGTTAATGGTTGGGCTCAATAATGTTAAAGGTCTTTTCCCAGCTAAATATTTCTATGATTGTATGATTCTAAGACTTTCTTCTCCCTTACTTGGAAAAATTTAGGCAAATGCAAGCAAAGAAAAATCTTTCCCTTTTAAAGTCAGTGTTTAAAACCATCTACAGGCTGTCCTGCTGCCAGTGAGATCCTTCACTGTATGTAAACTTGCAGACTGTCCTCATTTGCTTAATTTTGTACTGAGAAGTTTACATGGACCTGTATATTGTAAAAAAACTAGGCTGTTGTTAGGCATTTTGCTCCAGAATACCTTTACATCTTTAAAAATGTAATATGATTACAGTAATTGTCTATAAAATTTGTAAAGGATTGTAAGAGTTTATCAATGTACTTAAAATCACTTCTTCATTGTTGACAGTACTACCATAGGGTAGGGGTCAAGCTGATTAGGAAGGCTTCAGAAAACTCTACCACTCATATTACTTTTCTTTTTCTACATGATAGTGATAATTCCCCACTTTGTGTAAATACTCATCTATATATAGAACCTCATATTCCAAAATAACTGTTCATTAAGAGAGCACTTTGTCCTTCTGACAGTCTCCTAAAATATTGATAAAATCTTGCTCTCTCTTAAAGAGGGAATGTTCCCCGGATCAATAGGTTCAACGTATGGAATGCATATGACTTTTTGTCTACTGCAATAGATAAAAGAGCATCAGAAGACTTAGATCCTGAAACTTCTTCTTCATCACAATGTAAATTCAGTCAATATTTTGGATGACAAGCCATGCATCATCAGCAGAAAGTCTTCTGTTGCTACTGGCACCTCAGTTCTGTCTGACAAAGAATGATTAGACAGGGAAATGTTCCATGCTGCAAACCAGAGAGAGCAGACAGAAATTATTTTTAATCATCAGCAATTCCTTACTGTTGTAAATTATTCCCAACTTGATTTTTTTAAACAGAAGCTTTTTTCTTTCTTTCTTCACATAAATGAATAGTAGAAAAATCACCTTCATTTCACATAGAAGCTATACCCAGGAAGCCTACAGTATTATCATTGCAAATAAAGTGCAATGACCCTTGGCTTACAAAAAGTTAAATATTCCAATAAAACTTACAATATTTGTGTATTTGCCTTACTGACTCAATAAAGTGCACACACGTTCTCTCCCTCTTGCGTCTCTCCCTGTGATAAGGATGTCATACTCCTAAAAAAAAGATTACTTTCTTCACTCTCTCCCTGACAAGCTACATACCAGTCTTATTCCAAAGGTTTACAATAAGCTGATCTTCCACTTTGAACATGCTGACAGGTATCTTGTGGCAGGAATGTGGCAGGATACTGCTATGAGAAGGACTTGGGGGGTGACAAAAAGCTTCCTGTGACCTGACAGTGTGCGCTTGAGCCCAGAAACCAACCACATCCTGGGCTGCATTCCCAGCAGTGTGACCAGCAGGTCAATGGAGGGGATTCTTCCCCTCTACAGTGCTCTGGTAAGAGCCCCTCTGCAGTCCTGTGTCCAGCTCTGGAGGCAGCAGACAAGATGCTAATATACACCTGTGCAAAAAGGAGTCCAAAATCATAAGCCTTTTAAAATACAGTCATCTTAATAGTCATTAAAAAGGTTTCATGAGCCAGATATTTTGGGTCAGTGGTTCGGCTTGTTTTCTTGGAAGTCTGTTACTTGTAGGATAACAGAGTAACAAAAATTCAAAATCTCTGTGTTTGCTTTATGCCTTTGTGATCAAAATATAATTCCTACTCTGCAGGAAATTCTGGGGTTTAAAAACCTTTTTCCATCCCATCGAAAGTGGGTTTTCAGAACTTTCTGTGAAGTGACACATTTTGTCAATGTTGGCTTTTACTGAAAGAGTGTTAATGTGAGATTCATTGAATCATAATCAAAAAAGGGTATACGGCTACAAATCTGGATGCAATCTGGAGTCTTTTTGGGCCACATGCTCAATTTGAGCATGTGCCGCAGGGACACAGCTCTTCACATGTCATTGCAGAATTGGCTTTTACATTTGTAAAATGTACCCTGGCCAGAGAAATTGGCCAGTACACTTGTAAATGCAGAATAATACGATCAGAGGGCTGGAGCACCTCTCCAATGCAGACAGGCTGAGAGAGCTCAGAGTCCCTCTCCAGATTTCTTGTAGGCCCCCTTCAGGAAGACTGTTTTAATGTCTCCCTGAGCCTTCTCTTCTCCAGGCTGAACAAGCCCAACTCCCTGAGTGCTGTGGTACTGTTGGATTGAGTTTGTATTGGTAGAACACAACAGCAATAGATAAATGCTACCCTGCATCTCATCTTATGACAAGCAAGAATTTCCTCCTAACTACAACCAGTAGTCAAATGTCCTCTGATTGCTTGTACTTGCTGGTGCAGATACTGAACTTGTTTTCCAGGAACAGTATGCTCATTATTTCCCACTTTGGTCACACCAAAAATCAGAGCAAAACCTTCTCTTTCTCTTTCCTCCAAATCAAATCAAACTCAAGCATGCAAGGATAAAATTAATAAAGCAGACAGTTTTCCAAGATCTTTATGGCCCAAAATAATTAATCTAGTGTATATTATAATTATGTCTAGCTACAAAAATAGAAAGTCATACAGTGCTATTTTTTTCCTACTGTCAAAATGCATTGAGGTCATTACACGTACTTTCAAGGGAAGGTCTGCGTTACTTCTTCGCTATCTGGAACATAGTTGTGTGGATTTCTTGGCAGTTATTTTGATTGATTTCTGTTAAAAAAATACATAGAGATAACATAACATGATCCTATGATTTGAAAAGGAAACTTGCAACCAACAGATGCTGTGGCCAGCTGCAGAGCTACTTCTGAGGAAAAGCATTTGAATTGGCCTTGACATCCAAGTATAGCATTCAGTTATGTCTAAATTACTGTTTGCATTAACATTTACCTTAATCAAAAAAACCCATAATTTTTTATTTATTAGTATAGATTTGGATGTAAAAAGATAATTTTTAATTCCTAGTCCATGGATTAAATTACTATTTTGATGAAACAATTCAAAAATACTGGATAGGACAGCTAGAATTCTTGGTATGTTCCCTCCTGACTCTTCTTAAACGTGTACTGCTACCCAAGATCTTACATCTTTTGAGGTCCTTTTAGGATCAGGCAGCTACAGACAGATAAGGTGTTGGTATGGAATTCCACCCAATACTAAATGCTCTGCTTTCTCTCCCTGTGGCACAACAATATTACAATATTCTCTTTTTCTCAATAAATATATACCAGTCCTCATTTGGACTTTCTGCTAGACGCACGGTGTTGTATGATCTTATTTCAAGTCATGCATATTTTATTTATATCCTTCCTAACTTGAAGATCCACAGCCATATGCTTCAGCCATATATCATCAGGGCTGAGCATCTGTTCTCTAAAGAGATGAAGTGGTTTTGGGGAAGCTGCAAGTGATAAAACCATCTTCAAATCCAAATTCTGTACATCTTGAATGACCGGCACATTTACTGAGTGTAACTGAGAGCAGAATTTGGTCGTCTTTCGTACTTCCTTGCCTAAAACTTCCATGTTAGCTAGTGGGGTAGGAATGGATCTCATCCCAGATATGGTCCTTCATTTTAAGAAAACATGTTAAGAGTTAATGCAGCGATCCAGGCCTAAGCTAACTGTACCTACAGTTTTGTTCCTGACAGCCACTCAGCTGTCAGAGTCTGAGTAATTTTAGGGCTATGCAGCCAAACCTTAATGTCACTGGTTTGCTCTTTCTTCAGATTGTACCCAGAACATCACTGTGAGCTATTATCACAAATGATTTTTACCCTTATGGAAGTAAAATGATGAAAACGGAGCTTACTGTAACCACATAAAGAAGCATTCTGTGCTCTTTCAGTCTCTCATCTGGGATACATAGGTACCCAAGGCTAGGATTTTGCTGAAGAGAGGCAGAAGAGTAGCCATGACTGCCTCTTGCACTTAAGTGTTTGGAAAAGTGCAGGGCCAGAGAGGAAGCTGAAATCCCATACATGGTCTCTCTAAGTAAGAAGGAAGTGGTGACTGGTCTCCCAAGTAAAGAGTGATAGGGCAAGAGGAAACAGCCTCAAGCTACACCAGGGGAGGTTTAGACTGGATATTAGGAACAATTCCTTCCCCAAAGGGCAGTCAGGCATTGGGACTGGCTGCCCAGGACAGTGCTGGAGTCACCGTCCCTGGAAGTGTTCACAAACCATGTAGATAAGGCCCTCAGTGACATGGGTTAGTGCCTGCCTTGGTAGTGCTGGGGAGCAGTTAGACTTGATCTTAAAGGTATTTTCCAACCTAATTGATTCTGTGATTCTATGATTCTATATTCTCTAAGATGTCAGGACTTAGACCCAGTTCAACTGGTAGGATAGTATAGTCAAGTACTCCCCCTCTGGATTTGTCATACTATGATAATGATAGTTTTGCAGACATGAACCAGATAGTTACTGTAAAATTTGGTTCTGCCTTAATGTAAAGCTACTTTAATAAATCTTTCCTGTCTAAGCACAGTATTTGATGATATGTATGTTTATTTTTATTTGCTTCAGTTATTTATGGAAAATTAATGCATTCCTCTAATTTTTTTTACTAATGCTAAAGGAGTATTCTGAAGAGAAACATGTATGTAAGGGTTAATATTTATCTCATTTACTGAACTTTGAAGCTGCTCCCTTTCATGAAAGGTACTGTCAGTTCAGCATCATTTTTTCATAGTCTGTTGTAAATCTTTGATGACCAGGTCTCCAGAGAGAGAGAGAATAGAAATCATTTAAGACAACATACGGTATTGTATTCTTCAAACAGACTGACTTCTGCAAAAGCAGATCTCAAGCCACACAGGAGACACGAGCCACCCAGTACAGCTGTTTGTCAGATGATGTGTTGAAAGTGTTCATTGTTGTATATTGCATAGATGACACAGTTAAAAAACTTTTTGGTTTATGCCTTCAGAATATTGGCAAAGCTCTTTTAATGCATTCTAAAACATCAATTTGTCCACATTCTAAAACTTGCACAGTTTTATTCCTAGCACTTTTTTGCTTCAGCTGAGTCTACATATGTATTAAATACACAAAGATCTCTTTGAGATTATTTTTGAGTATGTGAGTATTGCTTTTGTAACATTAATTATCCATCCCTGATGGCTGTTAAGTATTGCAAGAATTCAGCATCACAGTTAAAATAACCAGACCACTTGAATCTGTTAACATTGGACTTCTAAATCAGTTCTGCTACACATTGTTGACTTGCTAGAGCAAACATGGGTGCTTCTCTTATGATGAGATACATGTGAAATCAGTAGTAAAATTATAATTTCAGAGTGGGAATTTTGCAGATTTATCTTAAAGTATCTTATTTTATTTCTGAGTTTTCACAGATCTATGTAAAAAATCATCTATTAGACATTAGGAAGAAGTTCTTCCCTGTGAGAGTGGTGAGGCCCTGGCAGAGGTTACCCAGAGAAGCTGTGGCTGCCCCATCCCTGGCAGCGTTCAAGGCCAGGTTGGACACAGGGGCTTGAAGTAACCTGGTCTTGTGGAAGGTGTGGGAATTAGAACTGGATGAGCTTTAAGGTTACTTCCATTCCAAACCAGGGTTTGGTTCTCTTTCATTCTCTATCAAAGGTCTGAATTTCAGGGGGAGGGAGGGAGGAACTTGCTTTTTTTGGAAAAAATGACGTAGATTTCTCTTCCAGTTGTGATTGTCATTGTGACTCAGATGTGTTGCTACTGAGACCCAGATTGAAAGAGAATAAAAGAGATGAAAGTGTTGCCCGAAGACCCCAAATTTCACACACTAAGTTACATCTAGAAATGGAAGTCAGGGTAGATTGCATCTGGTTTGACATTCAAGAGGCCACTGCACTGCAGCTGGCCAAAAATAAATTCATAAAAGAAGAACAGATGGGAAATTCCACACTCTACAAAGTCTAAGTGGCCTGATACAGTACAGGATAATGCTCCAATGCGAGATCTTTAAAGTCTGTAACAGCTTTCTGGTTTTAGACATAGAAGTTGTCTTTTTTTTCTTTTTTTTTTCTTCCTTTTTTTTCTTCCTTTTTTTCCCCAATTTTTAATATATTTTAGTAGCACTTTCTCAGGAAGTAGGATATCAACTTCACTGCAGTGCTAACTAGCAGGACACTGTATCTCTGCATCTCAGGTGAGAGAGTACTTCATTTTTGAACCTCAAGAGTCATTTATATTGTCTTGCAAGTTAGTTAGGGCTTAATGATTTGCCATGGAATTGGGTGATAAGAGTATTTGTTGCTAATTTAGTTCTAAGACCTCTGCTAAGAATTTAGAAGTCAATTTTGATTCTTGATCAGAGTGAAATTTGTGAGATGTTAAACTGATTTCCAAGCTCTTCTTTTTAGTCCTTTGTCTTCTAAGCTCTGGGGTTGGGTTTTCCAGCTTTGTGCAGTAGAATTCCACATTTATTGTTATTATTATTTGTAATAATAACATTATTACATTTGTTATTATAATTTGTAATAATAACATTATTGTTATTGTTATTATTGTTTGTAATGTAAGGTGAGATCATTATACACCACAGTCAGGAGAATCAAAATTCCCATTGTTAAGAGTGGTTAGTTTGTGGCTTTTAGGCTGTGCTGAAGTGTTGATTTGATTTGAGCATGGCTCCCACACCAGCTTTGTAACATAGCTGAGTACAGGGCTCTGATGGGGAAAGCTATTGACCTTCACATCCCTCCATCTGCCAAAGGGAGGAGGACAGCAGGGGTTAGAGGAGGTGGATGGTGCCCTGGGTTTCTGCAGCCAGCCTGTGTTCATCCAAAACGGATTAGATGGACTGCTGGAAACACTTGTCATCTTCTAAATGGCAGCTACTTCCTTAGCTTCATTTCCCACCTTTCTTCAGTATGTATGTTGTGTAAAAAAAGATACTAATGCCATCTAGCTCCTCATCAGAATCTTTTTTCTATATGCAATTTGTAAGGTTGAAGGTTGGGAATTGGGGGACTTCAAGTACTGGTCATCGCTGATTAAAGCACTATTAATTGCAACTGGACTTACATTAATGCCCCAAATTAGGATATTGTCACTCCATGTCAAAAGCAGCTGGTTTCCAAAGGCAGGTCCACAATGGAGTGTGAAAAATAGTGAGCAAAAGTTGAAGAATTTGTACTGAAAGATAAGGATTCCTGTACCCAAAGGCATACCTGCCTGTATGCACTTCTGCACAGGGTTATGGTCACAGGTCTGGAAATTAACTGTGCTTTGGTTACTGCTTATTATTCTCAGTAGAAGAGAAGAAGGGAATATTAAATGGAGTATGTTCTTATTCTAGCAGATAATTTAAACAGTCTCGGGGGTTTTTTCATGATGAGGAGATACGCTCTTTCTTTAATCCAGTGAGTCCAATGTCCTGATGTAAACTAGAGCCTTCTAACTCAATAATAAAAGAAGTATTGAAGGGGCTATAAAATCCTGATGGCCTGATTTAATACTGGAACTGCTCACAAATTAATTTGTTCCCACCTTCATTCATTTTCACCTGTATTTTCAGATAGGTATCCAATGAAAATGCTACTAGACTTCATTCATAAGGGCTTTTCAAAATTGGAGTGTATTATCCTTCACTGAAAATATTGTGGGCAGAAACAAATAGGGGAAATTTTGAGAAGAGGGGTGTACAAAGAAAAAATATTCCATTTGCTTGAAGAGTTTTGTGTGTTTGTTTTAACCCAGTTTCCCCTCTGATTAAAGTTGTCTTAGGGAGGCTGTTCATCCCTTTTTACAAGTTACCTGATAAATAACATAAAAATACAGCTTCTTGTCACATGCAGTTAATGATCTCTAATGTAAGAATTGGAACAGGAATCTGGATGGAAAAGTGAGTTTGAGTAGCCACGATACAAAGCTGTTAATGTTCTTTTGCTCATTGGTATTTCAGACAGAGATTCATGCCTAAATAGCTGCTCAAGATTTAAGTCAGGAATGATGACTCTGCTTACAGAATTGTCTGGCTACAGCTATATTGTGAAAAAGATCAGAAACTACCAAGCTATTATATCAGGATGATAAGCAAAATATCATATAGAGATACTGGCAGGGTTCCCAGAAACAACAGGCTCAGACTAAAAAAAAAATCCCTGCTTTTCTGGGAAAAGCTTAGCTAGTTTAGACTCAAGATATCACTGATACAGATAGTTCCTTCCCATTCTTAACTGGATAATTCACTTTCATCTTGAGCAGCAGATGGGAGATACATATATACCCTACATCTATCCCAGTTTGTAAAGTTATAAAAAAAATGAAACTGTAGTGTTGCCTGCTACATTTTCCAAGACCAGAATTTCTGCTTTCCATGTGTGTATTTTACCTTTCATTATGAAGATTTAACATATGCCCAGCAAGTCAACAGCTTTAATCCTCTTCTGATTCTCATGCAGACTTTTCTGATGGCTTAAAATCTGTTTTTATCTCCAGAATAGTCACTTTGGATGAAACTCTTGAGTTTGCATCATGCATACACTGAGTAATTCCACAAGTAATCTTTTAAAAAGCATGCTTCATATTAACAATTGCACATTGACGATGAAGGTGGTATTTTATACCACTGCAGCAAGTCTGAAGCGCAGAATTGGTTCTGAGCAGGCACTACTCAAGATGTACAGCATATAACTCTGGGATATGAGTGAATAAGATATATTAAAAATAAAAAATGTATTACTATTGAATTTGTCACCCTACCAATACTGGGCTTAGCCTTCAGGCTACCAGCAAAATATGTATGATCTATGAAATTATTGATCACTTTGAATTATTTATTGATGAAAGATGTTTTCGTGTCTGCTTTCGAAATCTTCAGAAGTTCTTAGTGTAGGAAAAGATTACTGCTGGCATCAGTCTTATGCTTGTGTCTCTCCTGAGGTGAGGGACTAGCTGTAGGGTGTCAGGTAGCAAAACCAGAGCATAGCAAAGGTTCTGCTCCTCATTTTTAACATGAAAAATGGGAACTGCTTGGTTTATTTTCTTTAATGAAGTTAATTGTTCAGTACAGATGCTCTGGTCACCTCTTGAACACTAACATGCCTTCCTCCCTCCCCAAAGATCCATCCATTTTCACTGCCTCAGAAATCTTCCCATTTAAAAGTCTGCCTGTATCCAGCTGCAGTAAATCCTCAGTGCTCCACAGAAACCCATGAAATGCAGCTTTCCTGAATGGCATAACTGTTCAGCTCTCACTAACTTCTCCAATCCTTTAACTATTACGATTTCAGCAGGAACTGTTTCCTCCTGTGAGGAGGTGACCAGAATAGCTTTGAGAAGATGTTAAATGCCGGTATTTAAAATATGACAATTAGTTCATTAAATAGCTTTTATTTCCAATACTCCCAGTCTTTCTTGTGTGCTTTCTCAACCTTGTAAATATTACAAATGTGGTACATCAATGTTATTTTTAAAGTAAGATAATATGAGAAAACATAAAACTCTTTCCTCTTGAAGGTATTATCTATGTCTTTGTTGTCTGGTTATTTTTTTTGTCCCTTAGACCATAATTTTAGCCTTTTAAACTCAGAATAGAAAATAAATGTTATAAATTAATTTGTATTCTGCAGACAGGAGGGTGTGACAATCTCTAACTGGCTTTGGGCTTTTATTAATAGCCTTTTTGTTGAACTCTGAAGACATGGTTTATTGAGAAAAGGCCAAATGTTAGTCAAAGAGCAGGATTTCATGTTGCTTGAAAACGAAGATTAAACTATTATCTTTTCCTGCAAACCAAACGATAACTAAGAAACAACAAAAGAATTAAAAAGAATTAAATTCTCTATCAGAAAACAGGGAAAAATATTTTTTAGGAAAAATAAGGTTGCTTTATTTCTTGAAATTATTATAATGTTCATACTAAGAAAAGAGTATACTGTAAGGGAATGGAAACACTTCAGCTTGTACCTTTTGTGGTGCTTATGATTTCAGCTGGAGTCGCTGTGTCTGCCCCAATTCACTCCAGCCAACTGCCAAGTCATAAATACGTTACAGCTTTGTTGGCTTTTATTACAACTTCATTGACCTTTATCTCAAGACAAAACTTTTTAAACGAAGACTTTTTCTACCCTCTGATTAGACATGTTTGGCAGTTTTCCCTTGATATATGTCTGTGGCACTGCAAGCTGGTTTTTAATTTCTTTTAGATATAGAACCAGTGCAAAATGCTGCCAGTTGCACAAATGGAAAATGAAGATTCCATTTATGGAAGTGTTAAATGGAGATGACCATTAACATGAGACAATCAACCTTCATCAAGAATGGTATCTCTTTCTTCCCTAAGGGAAAGGGAACGAGCTAGAGTGGTTACTTATCTCTTCATAATGCCCAATTCATTGGTTGTTGACATTTAATTAGAGATACAAAAGAAAAGCTGTAGTAAAAATTACACAAACAGCAATAATTGGGTTCACTTCATTCTAAAAACAAGACTTAACTGAATGTTAACCTTGGGGGTTTTTTTCCTTTGAGGTATTAGCTACATGTAGATTTGTATTGGCAATTTTCACCAGATCACAGCTACCTTGTCCCTTTTACTAATCAACCTTCAACAACAGAAACAATCAGTGTTTTTTTTTTTCTCCTTTCTTATATTTCTTTTTAATCTAAAATTACAGCACAAGTTAGTGGAAAAAAACAAGGCATTTTATATTTCAGTTCTGTAAAACAATGTAACTTAAGCTTTTCTCACAAAACATAGGAACTACAAATTCCTATACCTTCTATTAATTATGTATTGATCTACTTTTGTAAATAGATCGAGATTGTTAATTTAAGTTTTAAACTACAAATTGTAAGCACATCTATTACATCTTCTGTTTTAGCCAACCTCAGTTGCCTTAACTCTTTGACTTTTTGTTGATCTTCTATGTTTAGTCGACTTCAGCTGATGATGGATTTATACAATCAAGTCACAATTTTACATAACAGCTTGTTATCTTTGTCATTATAGTACTGGAAAAGTAATGATCAGTTAAAAGTCCTACTGAGACAGATAAAAAATGTACCCACTTAACAGTGAGATTGTTCTAAAGCCTCATATGAAGATTTTTTTCTCTGTAATTACATAGGAGGAAGTCCTTAATTCTTTAATTAGCCCAGTGGTAAACACATCAGAAATAATGTTTCACCTGTTTTTATATTGTGCCAAGATTACCTGACGTCCCACAAGCAAACTGCACTCTGTCTCTTGGTGAGCTGTCCATGCTCCTCACAGTCCCTTAGAGATACTCCACTAAAGATATTACCCACATGACACTGACTCCCCTTTATAAAACTCAGTGCTCATTTTTGATTCAGGGGACTGGCTTTCAAGATGAGAGGAAACATGTCTGGTACATCCAGAAAGGCTTTGTCACTAGCACCCTCTGCAGTCACTGATTGAGGAACAAGTTCTGTTGGAGTTTACTGCATTCTCTCACTATTATTATTTACACTATTATTATTACTAATAATATTAATTGTAATATATTATCATGGCTGTTCCAGTGCTTTTTTTGCTGGGTTAAAATACATTGCATCACAACCTAGCAAAACTGGCCTGAGCAAGGCACACAGGCAGAATACATAAATATTAGATGTAAAGAGGGCCCTTAATAAAATCAGGAAAATAACATTTTCTTTTAAAGTGCAGGATTTTGATGCTGGTATTATCACATAAGAAATCTACCTTGCAGGTCCAAACAAATGCATTTGTTATATTTCCACATGTTGAATATTAATTTATTTTCTTCAATGTTCTGAGCACCTGAGCCAATCTGCTCTGTGGTCCCACTGGGAAAACAGCGCAGCTTGGAAAAGGCAGTGGAAGGATGAAAGCAACCTGTTCATTTTCCCATTATATGGCTTTGCGGCATCAGGCTTTCTTCATGCTTTTTAAGTGTAGGCTCTAAATGTCTGTAATCTTCTCTTTCTTAATCCAAGTCATTTTGTCCAAGACTGTGTCCAGAGGCCATCTGAAAAGTGGGTTGGAATTGTTCTTGGAGCTGGAAATTTGAAAATGAAGACCTGAACTCTGTAATCATTATAATCAATTTATCATAGTGGGGGATTGCAATGATCCCTGAAGTGTGTGCACTCCACCACTTTTTTACAATTCCATCCTTTTAATTAGGATCACAATAATGATGTCTCATGGATTAAAAATGCAAATAAGTGAAATAATTTCTTAGAACAGGAATAGAAATGCATGATAAAATTGATGCTCACAAAGCAAAGTCCAGGGAAGGACTGATGTATTACAGGGACAGACTTGCCAATCAGTAAGAATATGCATGGAAGAGATCTCAATTGTACCATAAACAGTAAAAAATGAAGGGGATGTGGTTAATTATTATAACATAGAAAGAATGGCTTAGTGATTTGAATACTCTTGGGACATGATTTCTCAATTAAATACACTCTTCAGGTTGCTTCATTGTCACTTTGAAATGTCATTGGTTTTAATCCAAATATTAATTATTCAAGGATAATACTTTGATCAACAAAAGATAATGCCTTAAACCCAGGAAGGTTCTTCTCTTTCCTTGAACCTGTCCAGTTGCCCATCATGTCTGTGGGAACTACAGTTACTCTGTGCTATATCAAGTCATGCAGTTGTAGAAGTTAACCTTCAGCAACCCTACATATTATAGTGTCCATTCAAGAAAAAAGCTTTTAAACAATACTCAGAATTTATATGACTCTGACAGTCTTTTATGAACTTAAAATAAAAGTCCAGAGGATCATTTAAATATAAATGTAAGGTGATAATGTTCAAAACTGGTCAGACATTGTTTTGTTAACTCATAAAATGTCAAATTAATATTGAACAGGTTACATGGAAATTTATTAGAGAAAAGCAAACCTAAATGCAACAGAAATAGTGGTAATTGTAGGCCAGAGTAGTGAAAATGTGTGGTTTTCTCTTTCAATTACCATTTATATAAATACTCTGGACAGTCAGAAATGGAATATAGAATTTGAAAATAAACAGGAATTTTTTTAATGGGTATTTCTTATTTTGGGTAATAAATGGTTTTAGAGTTGTAGCTTGGTGAACATGTTGTCATCAACAGGGCTTGCTCAAAAATCTTCTTCATTTAGTATCAAATACATACACATTATCATGACAACTTGGGATAAACCCAAATGAAACTGTGGTGATTCTCTCCAAACAAGTTTGAGATTTCCAAATGGAATGCTAAGTAGCAGCTTGGAAAGAATTTTCCCAGGACAAATCCTGTTAGAAGTGATTTATTTTTATTTTTTCTAGGAAGAAGTGCAAAAAAGATTGGTTTAGGTAGGGTGAGGTAGTCTATAAAACATTAATCTTTTAACTAGCTGATGTTCATGAAGAGGGCTTAACTCATAGATAATAACGCGTATTCATGTCCAGTGTCATGCTCACTGAACCAATCTGTAAAGTGAAAATAACATTTTTGTCTGGTCAGTTCAGCTAATTAAGGAAATTAAAGGTATTAAGTATCTGTTCTGCTTTAAAGAGGTATTTCTTATGAAATAAACAGATATTAACGCAGGTTATCATGTGTCTTACCTGAAAGTGTGTGACAAAACGATATTCCAAAAGATATGGAATTAAAATTTTATGGTTTGCCTTTTTTTTGTACTCTTATCATCTGCTTTTAATAAGAACAGAGTGTTATAAATGGGTCAAAAGTGGTGATTACCCTGCTGCAGTCAGCATTGGGGTTGCTTCTCTCTGAACGCTGCTTGCAGTTTTGGGCCCCACAATTTAAAAAGATGGGAAGGTCGTTGCATGCATTCAGTGGTGGGTGAAAGGCTGGAAGGAATGTCCTATGTGGAGCGGCCAAGGACTTGTCTAGTTTGGAGGAAAGGAGGCTGAGTGGCGACCTCATTGCTCCCTACAGGGGAAGTGGAGAGGGAGGTGATAATCCCTTCTCCCTGGTATCCAGCGATAAGATGCATGAGAGTGGTTTAAAGCTGCACCAGGGGAGGCTTAGACTGGACATTAGGAAGCATTTCCTTACAGAGAGGGTGGTCAAACACTGGAACAGTCTTCCTGGGAGGTGGTTGATGCCCCAAGCCTGCCAGTATTTAAGAGGCTTTTGGATAATGCCTCCAAAGTGCTTTGTCTTCTGGATCATGCTGGATCAGCTCTGAAGTGGTCAGGCAGTTGGACTAGATGATCACTGTAGGTCACTTTCAACTGAAATAGCCCCTTCTCTGCTCTGCTCTATTCAATGCAGATTTCAAACCCAGATTCATTTTCATTATTCTGTCTTTGTACAGAAAAGTAACTCAACATTCATGTGTTGATACACCAACATATTACATCATGTTGTAACATGTTACAATCAGGTAAATAATTTTCTTGACTTCAGAAAATGTTTTGTGTAGATTTAAGGTGAGTTCTGAATACAAGGCAAGTAATTAGCTTCTGCTAATTGGGGAAACATGAACATGAGCTACTTATTTATTAGCTCATCAACAGTCAGCTAGCATCCACTGCTGGAAAATGAAATCCTGTGACACTTGCATCAGATTGCATCATTTTAGGGTGAGGTGACATTATAGAGATCACAAAGGAAAAACAAAGACAAAGCAGCTACAGACAAAAAGGGTCATGATTAATTTTATGATTATACTGTGATTATACTATCCCTTCAACAGAAAAACAGCTATTGAAAAAGCAGGATCAAATGGGACATTACAGGTAGTTGCTGTCCTCCATAGTTGACTTTATTTCATCAGAAGGTACATCTTCAGTGTAATATGGTTAGTAAAATAGATATGTCTCAAAAAACCAGTACCACAGTGTTGCCAAACAACAATTATCCATACTGCCTGTTTTCACCCTGTTTAAAACCATAGTCTGATACCCTGGAAACAAAGTATTTGATGCTTAGGAGTCAATTCTCCTCTACTAGATGTCATACAGAATAACCAAGTCAGAGAAAACTTAGTGACAGAAAGACTGAGCAGCTACTTCAGACAGATTGAAACAAATAGTTGGCACATGCCATGGCATTTTAAAAATGAATAATGACGTAACCCCAAACTGCTGAATCTGGTCCTTTAATGAGACCTACCTATATACCTACAATAATTTCTACCCTGGTACGTCCCTCAGATTACTGTCCCTCATTGATTTTTTGGGTAGGCAGCCATGAAGTTGCAACAAGAAGTCTGAGGGCAATAAAGAGAGACTTCAGGGCCATGAGACATCTGGTGAGGGGATCAGGACCACAAATAGTGTTCTCTGTCCTTCCAGGCTGCACGGAATGATGAGGGAAGAAACAGGAAGACCCAGCAGATCAGTACATGGCTCTGAGCCTGGTGTTACCAGCAGAATTTGGTTTTTTTTTCATGATGGATGGGTTTACATGACATCAGGCCTGCTGGTGACAGATGGGGTAGACCTCTCTCAAAGGGGACAAGAATCGTTGCAAAGAATTTAGAAGGGAGACATCTTGACAAAGGAAGAGGAAAAGGCTGAGGCACTTAATGCCTTCTTTGCATTGGTCCTTAATAGTAGGAGCAGCTGTTCTCCTGGAGAAACTGGCTGCTCATGGCTTGGATGGGTGTACTCTTTGCTGAGTAAAAGACTGTCTGCATGGCCAAGCCCAAACAGTCGTGATGAATCCATTAAATGCAGTTGGGGGATTTAATATCTGTTTAGTATCTTTATCAATGATTGGATGAGGGGATTGAGTGCACCTTCAGTAAATTAGCAGATGATACCAAGTTGGGTGGGAGTGTTGATCAGCTGAAGGATAGGGAGGCTTTACAGAGGGGTCTGGGCAGCTGGATCAATGGGCTGTGGCCATTGGTATGACATTCAACAAGGCCAAGTGCCAGGTCCTGCACTTGGGCCCCACCAACCCCATACAATGCTTCAGGCTTGAGGAAGAGTGGCTGGAAAGCTCCTCAGTGGAAAAAGACTTGGGGGCACTGATTGATGGAGCTGAACATGAACCTGCTTGTGCCCTGGCAGCCAAGAAGGCCAAGAGCATCCTGGCCTGTATCAGTAATAATGTGGCCAGCAGGGCCAGGGCAGGGATCATCCCCCTTGTACTGGGCACTCGTGAGGCTGCATCTTAAATCCTGTGTTCAGTTCTGGATCCCTCACTACAAAAGAGACATTGAGGTGCTGGAGCAGGGCCAGAGAAGGGCAGTAGAGCTGGTGAAGGGCCCAGAGCACAAGTGTGATGAGGAATGGCTGAGGGACCTTGAGGGGGTTTAGTCTGTAGAAGAGAAGTCTCAGGGGGGGCTTCATTGCTTTCTACAACTACCTGAAAGGAGGTGTTAGCAAGGTGTGTGTTGGTCTCTTCTCCCAAGTGACAAGCATTAAGGCAAGAGGAAGTGGCCTCAAGTTCTACCAGGGGCAGTTTAAACTGGGTATTAGAGCAAATTTCTTCACCAAAAGGTTTGTCAAATGTTGGAACAGGCTGATCAAGGCAGTGATGGAGACACCATCCCTGAATGTGTAGATGTGGTGCTTAGGGTCATGGTTTAGTGGTGGACTTGGCAGTGCTGGGTTTACAGTTGTCTTTTCCAAGCTAAACACGCTGTAACATGGTGCTCAAGGTATTCCAGGCATCTGTATTTTTTCCCTTTGATTTTGGCCTTTGGAGGAAATCCACACTGGCAGTAAGGGCTGCACATGTGCATCTTTTTGCAAGGAATTAATCTCCATTCTTCAATACACACATATGCTGAAGAAACCAGAGTTCTTTAGTTGGTTTTGCATTTTTAAAAGCCATTTCACAGATGACACACCATGGGTAAAGTCGTGCCACTGATTTAAGGAATCACAGAAAATAGGCAGTATTTTCATGTGGTGACAGCACATCAGCTGGAACCAAATATGGTTTTGATATAATTGCTGGTTCCATTTACTCCTCTGAATGAAGCTCTATCATTTAGGTGATGTTGACCAGCGAAATGCATAATTACTGTAATCGATCAGGATGTTAAAAAATTAAAAAATGTCCTCTCCATGTATATATTTGGAGTATGTTTTTTCACATTGTGTAATTACCATTAGTGGGTCCAGGCAGGCTCCTCGGATGATGGACAATTAATTTCTCCTAGAACAATTTACAAACAGAGGAACTGAATGTCCTCATTTTAAATAGGTGCAGACTACTGGCAGAAGCTGTACCCTGATTAATCACAGGTTTTGCTGAGCAAACTCTGTTCTGAACAGCTTGAAGTAGTGCTTAGAAATCAGAGGGTGGGTTAGAACAACAGGCAGGAGGGAAGTAAGGGAAGCAAGGAAAGGAGTGAGGGAGGGAGGAAGGAAAGAAGGAAAGCAGGAAAGGAGGGAGGTATTGAAGGACATAGAGAAGAGCTTCTTTCTTGCTATCTTGAGATCCATCTTGCTGATCTGCTCTGGGAGACTGAAAAAAAGCTAGAACAGGATCTTAAAGGACAGATGGCATAGCATAACTGCTGAAACTGTGTTCTGATTTCTCTCATACAGCCTTTGCCCCATGTGTGTTGATCTGAGAAGTCATGGGCTGCAGTTTAACTCTACTCATTTTGTCTTGAACATGCATTTCCAAGTGTTTTTTTTTTTTGAGGAAACTGTGACCAGCACAAGTTTAAATATAAAATTAAGATGTAACCATTGAATATTCATTAATATTTTTGTCCTCAAATAGCTCTATTGGTATAGTGGATTCATAGTCAGTCATTGTCAGGGGTAAAAGTCAGGGGGTGATCTTCACAATTCACATGTGCAATCAAACTGGCCTCAAATTAGAGTGACTTTTCATGCCTGGAAGGAATGTTTGGCTGCATCCCCAGCACTGTGGCCAGCAGGTTGAGGGAGGAGATTCTCCCCCTTTGCTCAGCTCTGGTGAGACTGTAGAAAACAGTGTTTTATAGGGGAGAACTGCCCCTGCAGACCTGTGTCCAGCTATGGGGCAACAACACAGGAGGGACATGGAGCTGTTGGAGTGACTGCAGAGGAGGCCACGAGGATGCTCCAAGAGCTGGAGCACTTCTGCTCTGGAGAGAGGCTGAGAGAGCTGGGCTTGTTTAGCCTGGAGAAGAGAAGGCTCCTTAAGGGGAGACCTTAGAGCAGCTTCCAGTGCCTAAAGGGACTGACAAGAAAGTTCAAGAAGGGCTTTTGACAAGGGCCTGTAGGGACAGGACAAGGGGGAATGGGTTCAAACTTAAATATGGGAGATTTAGGTTGGATATATGGAAGGAATTATTCCCTGTGAGGGTGGTAAAGTTCTGGCACAGGGTGCCCAGAGAAGCTGTGGCTGCCCCATCCCTGGCAGTGTTCAAGGCCAGGTTGGATGGAGCTTGGAGCAACCTGGTCTAGTGGAAGGTGTCCCTGCCCATGGCAGGGGGTTGGAACTAGGTGAGAGTTAAGGTCCCTTCCAGCCCAAACCAGTCTGTGATTCTATGCTGTGTACATGTAAAGGTCAGAGAAAATTACTCTTTTTAAGCATGGCCAGAGGCATCAAGCATATGATATTTTGCATCATTCAAATGACATATTTTTCTTATCTATTTCTACTCAAAACTGTGACTCCAGTTCATTCAGTTCAGTGGAACACACAAAGTTGAGACTGTAACAAGACAGTTTCTGTTGAAAATGCCTGTCTTGATATTATATCTTTCAGAATAGTTAAGAAGTAGAACAGCTTGTGTGGTAGCGAGCTCAAGTAAATGCTGTAAACATGTTTTCTCTAATTGAATCTTATTAGCTTTAATTCATATTCTACATAATTAAGTAATTCTTTTTTCAGAATGTTGTCATATCAGTCAAAATAATCTATTTTTAATGAGTGTCAAAGCAAAATGAATCTAAAACTTGTTTATATAACTCGGCAAAGTGTTTTGTTTTGTGTCAGGGTTTTTTTTTCACCTTTTTTTTTTGAAGAGGATTTATCTTGACTAGAAAATAGTAGTTTGAAATAAAGACTCTTGCTTTGACATGTGTTTGAGTGACTTTTCTGACTACAAGGGAAACCGTAGTCACGCAACATGCACTGAAGGCTTTTCAAGGTGCTAGAAGTAATGGTTATGTGAACTTGAGAGATTGTGCTTGAATTATTCCATTAAAAAATCCAGATCACATTGCTTTTTTACAAAGTCAGCATTTGTCTTTTAATCTTCCCATTTTCTGTCATCCAGTTAGGTCTTTGTTTAAAATAAAAATCATTCTAGCCATTATATCCACTGAAACAGCCTGTACCATCATGCTTAAGAGTTCATGACTTTAAAGCTAGTAACAGCAGACTCAGTTGAAAGACTTAGCTTGGCATTAAACATACTATGTTTGCAAAAGTCACTTGCCAATAACCAAAACCTTTCTTTTGGGATACATGACTGGGAACCAGTCTGAGAAAGGACAGTCTGTGTTCACTATTTAGTAAATGTTAATCAGGTTACAGTGTTCTCTTGATACTTGCTTGTGAACTCTGAATATTTGGTTCAGCTGAGATTTGGTGTATATTTCTCATTCTGCAAAGCCAAGGACTTGAACATCAGACTCCTTGTGTAGGATGTGGAGTAAATCTTCCATCTATCAGAGAAATCCAGTGGCTGCTCTTCACTGAAGCACTGACTGGGTGTATTTCAGTGCTTCTGAAATAAAATGTCATATAATTTCACTTATACTTCCATTTCATGTCTTAGCCTTTCATTATTTATATGGGATGATACATATTTTTAACTGGAAACTCCATGAAAAAGATCTCCTTATAAGTGGAGACTTGAGATTTGTTTTTTTCTTAGCCATCTCTAATCTCCATTTCTTTTTTTGTGTGTGTCTTTAAACAATCAAGAAGGAGCTCAGCTGAAAATGTGGTGAAAAACCCTGAACATCTACCCAAATTACTCTGAATGACATTTTTTGCATGTGCCTCCAAATGCAGGGAGCTTGGCTAGATGACACAGAGCATAAAAATCACTGCCCTGAAACCTTTTTGACATGGCACCTCACTATATGGAAATGCTGGGATTTAACATGTTTGGCAATGGCAGGCAATTCCTCATTAATATGCCTGCATACTAAACAGTATGTAGTATGCAGTGCATACTAAACATTCTGGCTTGCTGACAGGGCTATATTCATACAGAATGGGAGTCTTGAGATAATTACAGTTTTGTGTCTGGAATGGAGAAGTATATGGAATAGATCTTTACTTCGACAGCCAAAGAAGAAACAATTTTCTCCTTTACATGCATATTTAATCTTAATAAATGGACAGTCAGTGGATTTAAGATGGTCTGTTGAACTATGTACGGTATTTAGAATGTGTAATTGGGCTTTTGCCAGTATAGAAAAATATTTTATGTTGTCACAAGACCGAGGTTTGGAAAATAGTATGTAAAAACTTGTATTAGCAATGGAGAAAGTTGCAAAAACTTCTACATGGAAAACTTTATCCTAAGAAATCATAGCGTGACTGGTTTGGGTTGGAAGGACCTTAACTCTCGTCTAGTTCCAACCCCCTGCCACAGGCAGGGACACCTTCCACTAGAGCAGGTTGCTCCAAGCCCCATCCAACCTGGCCTT
This sequence comes from Melopsittacus undulatus, assembly GCF_012275295.1. Lineage (NCBI taxonomy): Eukaryota > Metazoa > Chordata > Aves > Psittaciformes > Psittaculidae > Melopsittacus > Melopsittacus undulatus. The sequence goes on along the minus strand of NC_047529.1, from coordinate 110,498,887 downwards.
GAACACTGCCAGGGATGGGGCAGCCACAGCTTCTCTGGGCACCCTGTGCCAGGGCCTCAGCACCCTCACAGGGAAGAATTTCTTCCTAATGTCTCATCTCAATCTCCTCTCTGTCAGGTTAAAGCCATTCCCCCTTGTCCTGTCCCTACAGGCCCATGTCAAAAGCCCCTCTTGAGCTTTCTTTTCAGCCCCTTTAGGCACTGGAAGCTGCTCTAAGGTCTCCCCTTAAGGAGCCTTCTCTTCTCCAGGCTGCACAAGCCCAGCTCTCCCAGCGTTTCTCGGGCAGAGGTGCTCCAGCTCTTGGAGCCTCTTCATGGCCTCCTCTGGACTCGCTCCAACAGCTCCATGTCCTTCAGTAATTATATTAATTTTTCCTTTTTTGTTTGTTTTTTATTTTTTTAATAGATCAGGGGGGCATAAAAAACACAAAGAAAGTAAATGCAGAGATGGAAGAAAAGAGTCGGCAGCTTTGCTGTAAAATCAGCAGAGTTAACGTTGGCAGGAAATTCTTGATACTTTTCCCTTTTAATTATGGATACATTTTCTCATTAAGCTTCTCTATTTAAAGCTAACTATAATTGGCTTACATGTTAAAAATAGCCGTGACAAACACAGATTAGGATGCGTGTTTGTATGGATGAGTACTTGAGAACCAAAGCTCTTGCTGAGAGTAACTCAATGAAGGGAATAATTGAGCCTCCTTTGTTACAGGTGAGGATGAAAAACACTTAATTTCTTTTCATAGAGCCATAGGATGGTTTGGGTTGGAAAAGTTTAAAGCCATTAAGCTCATATTGCTCACAGAGGGTCTAAGCAGAAGCCCTCTCTCTATCCAAGTGTACCTAGGTATTGTTAGGATCAGAGGGCCATAGTACGGAATAAAGCTGTTTATGTGACTTGCTTTACTGTTAGAAATGGTCACTGGTTTTGGGGGTTTGGTTGTAACAGGGGGTTACAGGACCTAACATTGTCGTGGTGCATGACAAGCAGATCATGGTAAGGCATAGTTCTAGGCTCTTTTGTGATCTTACTATCATTTGCTGTTCCTTTGGGCTGTGAACACCATGACTAAGTGGCCAGTAGCAGGCAATGTTTTAAAGGTATGCCTGGAACAAAAACAGGGTGGTGATTTGACCAGGATGTCCTAACAGCCTTGGCACTCGCCCTGGTTAGAGCTTGCCTTTCCTCACTACTGCTGGGGGGTTGTTTCTTTTTTCCACTTGTCATGTAAAAAAGAAAGACCTAACTCCAAGAAAAACCTTGGATTGCACCAACAATGTCCTGAGGACCAGGAAGATTTTTAGCAAATTAAATCCAAATGGGTGCCTAAAATCCTCTCAATGGTAGGTACCTGAATTAGAGTGATGCTGTTGAATATCTGTGTAGGGCCATCTCTCCTTGTTTACATGTAGGTAGTGGTCACTGGTGTAGCAGTGACCTTTCTTTATAAAATGAGCTCATTGTGTTCAGTCCGGTAATAGCAGTCTGCTTGTATTGATTTGTTTATATGGGTTACTATATTTGTGCTGCTGTGCAGTATTTATGTAAATTGTATTTCTTTTGAGTATGATGGGTAGCACAGGTTTGAGTATAGTTGTGAAACCACTTATTCTCCATTTATTTCCTCCACAAAAATTGTTTTTCGCTCATTCAACCACCCACATGGATCTTTTTACCCAGGAAAATAATTCACTGTGATTACCAAGTTTTTCTTTTAAAAACTAAATATTCTTGAGTGAGTGAGAATATACAGGCATTGCCTATACATTTCTTCATATAAAGATTTCCAGACCCCCAAATTTGCTTCAGAAATAATGCAAGATTTCAAGAAGCAAGCACAGTGTTTTCCAGGAGTATCACTCACCAAGTCCAAGCACTTAGTAGCGATAATGTCTAGCTAGGATGTTCTAATTCTTACACCATCTGCAAACTGAATGTATGATTTGTATGCATAAGGAAACATACTTAATCACAACAATCTAGATCAGCAATGAATCACAGTTAAAAGTATAATCGCCCTTTTGATTTTAGTATCAACATATTCCTAGGGTTTTTTATGTGACAAGTATCTGATGACAGCTATTTAGACTGGAAATTCCCTGCCTGTTCATAATAATGCTATCTAAGTAGTCTCTTTTTTTCTTAAATCTGTGGAAATTAGGAGAATATTGATCACCTGCCCATCTGTGTTATTAAATTCACAGTTCAAAGGAATAAATTCATGTGTGTATGTATACTTGCTTTGGGTTTTAGTCTGGTCTGATTTTAGAATAGCAAAACTGTGTCAGACTTCATCTTGATACTTTATGCACCTCAGATGAACATCAGTTTTTTTATAGAGCAGGTGGAGGAGTAATGCAGATAAAGGTAGTGTAGTAGGGCTAGTGGCTGCAACCAATTCAATGAAAATTTACCAATTGGACACTGCTGCAGAGGTACAGTATCTAAAACAAGTTAAATAGCAGCTTCAACCCCTTAACCTTAAGAGTGCATTTATTACCAACAAAAATATACTTGGGTATTTGAAACCACAAACGACCTATTGCTGACCACATTCTTTTTTAATAATTGCATTGATCCGTATTTCAAAATAATTTCCTGATTGTGGGTGCCCAGTCTGATATACCTCAACCCTGGTGTTTAGGAACACAAAGTCATAGAATCATAGAATGGTTTTGGGTTGGAAAGGACCTTAAAGCTTACCTAGATCTGACCCCCTGTCCACAGGTAGGGCCACCTTCCACTAGACCGAGTTGCTCCAAGCCCCTGTGTCCAACCTGGCCTTGAACACTGCCAGGGATGGGGCAGCCACAGCTTCTCTGGGCACCCTGTGCCAGGGCCTCAGCACCCTCACAGGGAAGAATTTCTTCCCACTGTCTCATCTCAATCTCCCCTCTGTCAGTTTAAAGCCATTCCCAGTCACTGCAGGTCACTGTAAAACAAAGGGGTTATGAGGCAAGAAATTAGCACCTCTATACTGAGCTCTCAGCATTAACCACAATGTTAATATTTCAGCCAGTGGCCCGTGTGTGTTTGTAACCTTTACAAAAATAGTGTTATATCCTGAATTTTCTGCTCCACTCAGGCCTGCATTCTTCAACCATGGCCAGCACAGGAATGCTCTCAAAGGTTTATACACATGGAAATCTTACAGAGGTTATTCTTAATCTGGTTGTACACTAGGTGACAGCAGGAAACATTACATTTTCAGACAACCTCAATTAATGTGTAAAATTTCACACAATATACTGAAATGCAAGACAGAAAGACAGAATGAATGAAGGGTGAATGATTTAGACAGCCACATCTATAAATATGGAAAAGTTCACCTGAGAAATACATCAAATTAAAGAGAAAAGGTAAAGAGTGGAACCAGAACTTTAAGATAAGTTAACCATATCTTTCTGGCACCATACAGACTTCAATTATTATTTTCATTAATTGCACAGCTTTGCATCCAGTCATCAAGCCCCTGAACCTCTGTAATTGGTTATGCACTGAAGAGCTCTAATGACCTGGAGCTTTATGCTGTGCTTTTGTATTTCATACAAATACTTATGTACAATGCAATAACTAAATAATTGTTTTAATTTTGCAAAAGGAAGGGTGTTTTCTCCTTAGGAACTTGGAAGCTTAAATACTTCATAGAATCATAGAATAGTTTGGGTTAGAAGAGCTTAAAAGGTTGGAGCTTCAAAGGTCACCCTGGTTTTGTCTTTTCAAATTCTATTAAAGTACCAGTCCCTTCACATTCAGTTCTTTCCAGAGAACTTTTTTCCCCCTCCTCATTAAGCTTTCAAGTGTAGCTCCACAAGCCTTTAAAGTTTAGTTTTTCCTTGAGTTTCCATGCATTTTCTAGAGATGTTTCCATCAGACTTTGTGTTCAATAAAATTAAATAGGTTTTTAGCTCACTGGAAAACAAGCAGCTGTAAAGAAGGTGTGAGTGGGTGGGTTTTGTTTTGCTTTGTTGTTAAATAGGGTACAATTTGCCAGCCCCAAATGAGATGTTAAGTCTTCTAGCAAAAGTATCAGCCTAATCACATTGAACTCTTGAAATGTGTGACCTTTTGGAATCAGCTTTGTAAAAGTATATCCCCCTTGACTAAGGCAACGCAGCACTCCCATGGTTCCCTATCCCAAGGAACAGCAGACTAATCTGAAAAGAGTGTGAAGAGAACCCAGCTTGATTAGGTTTGTTCCTAGACTAATCACTGAACTGTAGCAGGGATGCAAAACTGGGAATGCCACAATTCATTATTCATAACACACATCCCTCTACTTACTAGATCTTGAATGCAAACATTACAAGCAAACCGGCTCTCCTTCAGCTGACTGGCTTCCAGGGCCATTCCCTTGTACCTCAGAAAGCAGGTTTGTCAAGAGACTAACCTAAAGATTCTGTAATTAGTTTTACAGTAGTAGATGTGCTCTATTTTCTGAGGATATGCATAGAGAATTTTAAAATAAACCTTTCAAACTCAAAATTTCAGTGGTCTCCTGCCTTGTTAGACCAATTGAAGATCGAAAAGCTCGCCTTTGGATCTGGGAAGTCCATAGGAAACTGGAAGTTACAAGGCTTGTGCTTCTAATGCACTTGAAATTAGAGAATAAAACAAAACTTTTGCTTAACACTGTTTTCGAATCCTCATTGCTAACCAGCCCCTTCTCTGAAAAAAAATGTTTCTTCCTTTTTATAAGATGAGAGAACTGAAAGGTCTTGAAAGTCTGAGAAGCTGAGCTGCAAACTGCCATTAGTGTTTTCGCACCTGATTGCAAGCCACTGAAGTCAATGCTGTTCTACTGACAAAGCAGTGTCAGCCTGTCAGTTTAGGGTTTAATTCCAGCCTTTCAGAGCTGCTGTCTTGGAAGAAGTGTAGAGAAGTTAAATAAGAACCACTGACTCTCTTCCAAGTTTCCTGGGTTTGCAGTGAAAGATTTCTCACACTGCTATAGCTGGTGAAGAGAATCTTGTGTGCTCCATCTTTTGCCATGACTCCTGCATGCTTGAACAGTTTCTGTATTTAGAAAGGTGGGTTGCTTTTGGTATTTTCCAGGTCCATTCACAGCTGCTACTAAGAATGGGCAACCTGATCTAGTTGAAGATGTCCCTGCTCATTGTAGGGGGGCTGGAACTACATGACCTTTGAAGGTCCCTTCCAACCCAAACCATTCTATGATTCTATAATTCTAATGCCAGCTTGGGGCTGCAAGGTTTTATTACTCTCTTTGCATCTCTAAATAAAATCTGTATTAAGACTATCAACTAATTTGTAGCTGCTCTGGCAGGCTGTAATGACTTTTTTGAACATTGTTGATAGGAAGTAGAGTGAAGCAGCCAACGCTGAGTGAGATAGAAAGCTGCAAATCCCACTACTGTCTTAAGTGGCAGGGATGTTATTGCTCTCTTCAACTATCTGAAAGGAGGATGAGGCCAGGAATAAGTGATAGGACAAGAGGAAACGACCTCAAGGTGTTCCAGAGGAGGTTTAGACTGGGTGTTAGAAACAATTCCTTCCTCAAAGGGCAGTCAGGCTTTGGAACAGGCTGCCCAGGGTAGTGCTGGAATCACCATCCCTGGAAGTGTTCACAAACTGGGTAGGCAGGACTATCAGTGACATGGGTTAGTGGTGGCCTTGGCAGTGCTGGGGAGTAGTTGGACTTGATGATCGTAAGGGTCTTGTACAACCTTGCTGATTCTGTGATTCTATTTGAATTAGACTTGATTTTAAATATAGTTGTCATCTTTGTCAACAAAGGTAAAATTTTATGGATAAGACATGCTTCCTTCTCTCCAATTTCCACTCAAGTCTCACAGACGTATCCCTTTAGTCTGGGCAAGGTTCCGTCTATCAGTTCCATGTGCCCCTTTCAAAAATCAGTCTAAAATCTACTGGTAGTCAGGGCTTCTCTCTGGTTACCCATGGAGTTTTTCTAAGTGTTTTCATAGGTTGAAGTTTTGTGGGTTTGGGGATCAGCTGCTTCTCAGCAGCTTTTCTATATGTAGCCTCCGCAGCCCAGGAAAAAGGGATGACCTCATATTGAGGATTGATGCTTTTGACATGATTTGGGTTGTTTCTCTAATTCGGATATAACATGGCTTCTATCAGAAACAGTACTTTGTTTTCCAGTTACATGTGTTGGGAATATGAATGCATGCCAGGAATCGAAAGTTTGTCTCAAATATTTTCTTTTTCCTCCATATACTGTTACTATTTTCAGGTACTACCTCATGTATCTTCTAAACCCTTTCTTACAAGAAAGAAAAAGGTACCTGGATTGTCCTTTTTCTTTATTAATTCCACACAAACCTCTGTGAATTAAGAGGGTGGATAAATAATTAAAGCTTCATTGTGGACTCTATTACGAGAATGTGACAAAATCCAAACCTGCATGGTCTTTCCCCCAACTAGTATTCATGTAAAATGAATGCCATTAGTGACCACTGCATTGTCTTATGGTAGATGGTAACACGTAAAAAAACTACGAGAAATCTTCAGTGTACAAGGAGAATAACACAGATAACTTGAATACGAGGGCAAAGCATTTTCCAAAAGACAGAAAACCTCTTTGTTGGCACCATTAAAGTTCTAAAATATGCGTAATTCAAACTTCCTATTTCTAGCTAAGCTAGAAATGTTGTAGTCTGAGCTCAATAACACTCAAGGGATATAATGAAGTTGGTAACCAGAAGAGATGTAAAATACCTCCAAATCATGAAAGAAAAAGGACTCTGGGACTGAGGGCTTTGGAAATGGCATGTAGTTCTCTATGCAGCTCAATAATTAAGCTACAGTTGATGATGATGGTAAGTCTCTGATGGCTTCTTAGGTTTCCTGCATATATATCCAGTTTAAATGAGAAGCCAGACCTTTGGCTGGTGTTTTGAAAGAAGTAGCAAATGATTGAGAAGCCTTTGGAGTCCAACTCCTATTTACATATATTCTGTTGATTTAAACTTTACAATTTGTCATAGTACTTAGTGCTTTAGTCTCCCTCTGGTATTAATTTCACTAACATTCAGCATGCATTTCTTCTCGCTGGCTGACACTAGAAGAATATAATTGAATTCTCATTTTTTATCAACTCCTGGGATACTGTGCAGTATTCTATGCCTAACATTTTGTCTTGAGAATAGTAACAAGAATGTGAATATACGGCAATCAAAACAGTTCATTTAAAGGCATTTGTGAGCCTTCCAGCAATGATATTGTTTGCACACATCAGAAACCTTTCCATCTGGGGGTTTTCTACAGGCCACTTCTTTGGATCCTTCATTTTGTGTCAAGGGAGTTTGTTGTTGTTCTTTTATAATTCCTTGGAAGAATGATGAATTAAAAGCTGAGTCATCATTATTTGATATAAAAAGATTGAGGAGGCTGTTGATACATGAAGGATTTAAACATGAAAAGAATTCTTTAATAGTCCTACTATATGCCTGTCCAGTGAAAACTTGATCCTCAGTCTGGAAAGGACTGTGGAACTATTTCAAAGTATGAAACAAAAGAGAGTGCACAGATACCATCATCTGAAAGTTTAACTGTATATTTTTTCTGTGTGCTAGGGTTTTAGCTATACAGATTTTACATTAAGGAAAGGGGCAATCTAAGAAGGGAGGGACTTGGACAAAACTTTTAACAGATGGTCTCCCCCCAAAAAAACTCAAGCTAAACCAGGTAAAATTAATGGATAAAATTCTTCATTTTTTGCCTTTACTGCTATAATTCATTATTCTTTAAAAAAATGCAAATACTGAAGAGAGTTTTGACCAATATCAAAAGGAAGTTTATTACTGAATAAATACTTCTATATCAATAATAAGTAGTTAGCAACATGATAGCAGTGCCAGTGAAGAAAATTCTAGCTTTGATTCCTGTATTTCTAGCTAAAATATGAAAATCACAGTGTATGTGCTTTGGATGCTTTTAGATGATTTAGATATGGAAAATGATTACTGTTTGAATGAAGGGGAAGATTAAAGTCAGAGATAAAGTCCCTTTAAATCTAAAAGGAATAATCTTAACAACCAAAACTAAGGTAATTGTTACTCTCAGGTAACAATTTTTGATGAGACAATGTTGAAATGACAGATATCTAACACAAATTTGGATCTCAAGAACACATAAGCTGGAATTCCTGGTGTTACCTCATCTACTCCTTTTCAGAGATAATTCTAAGCACCTATAATAATAGACTTACAACCATAATGATAGTATTAACTGTTCTCCATTGCACATTTTGTTCCCATTTCATTTTTTTTTCCTTGCTGCTAATGATTATGGGATGTTTTCAGATTTCTTTACAAATACATTATCATTTTTTACCTAAGAGATACACTTTTTTTTAATTTAGAGTGCTTGGTTCTACTTCTCTCTCTCTCTTTTATTAGCCATATTTGGAATAAAAAGCATGAAAGCATTATCTCCCTGTTTCTCATAGAAGATTAATTGGAGTTGGGAGCAGTTGCTTGAAAGTAAATTTGAAATGAGGCTTGTTTTTCAAAACTGCTCATATTCATAAACCATCTGCCAGTTCCTCCTTAATTTACAAAAGCTTCTAGGACAATCTTTGCCTTTCATGAAAACACAAGGAAAAACAATGCTGAGAAGTTTTGATCTGGCAAGAAAATGGAAACACCAGTACAAAAAAAGCCCCTATTAAATCAGAGCAGTATTTAGGCAAAGTTTTTTTGCCAGTCTGATTTTTTGAAGAGGAAGCTTATTTACGTGTTCCCGATTAAAGGAGAATTCAACCATGAGTATATGTGTTGTTTTGGGGTTTGGGTTTTTTTTGCCTATACCTTACTTATTCTGTTTCATTTCCTGTTTTCCCAACCATAGTATTTTTCCTACTTTATGCCTGAATATGATTTTTTTTCCAGCATAAAAAGGGGAAGGGGAGTTAACTGGTAGCAGACAGCAAATTTTGGAAGAGCCTTTTTAAGTAATCTGCAACAGAAGTGAACCTTTATATCACCTCAAGCATTTGCCAAGGTAAATGCAACAGGAGTCTGTGTATAGGAAAAGGTTCATCCATGATTAATTAATTTAAGTAGTTTTTAATGGCCTCACTTGCTTTTTTTCACTTTTTCAAGGTTTTGTAGCAATTAACGTGCCTCTGATTTCAGTTAAAATAAACTTTACCTTCTTTGATCTGCACTGCCCCTCCTGAAATTACAGGCCCCTTCAATCACTTCTAATCAGTGCAGTTCTTTACGAGCTGTTGTTTTCAATCTTGTAGAATACATCCCATGAGAGCACTTCTATCAATGCATTATCCTTCCTGGATTATCACTCCGTTCACTATTAATTCATGAGATTGATTTACCCTCGTCCTTGTAGAGAAATATTAACATGTAATTAAGATACAAATCCAAATGTGAGAACATAATAACAGGAAAGCCATCTGAGGGAAACAAAATCACAGCAGTGACATGTTTGAGAAGAGGGCTGCAGCTGAAGATTAATTGGTGAGCACTCACACTGACAGCAGATAACTCATGTGTTGCATTCACAGAGGGAATGAAAGAGCTGGAATCTGCACACTCTTTGTCATAAATAAAGGAGACAGCTTTCTGCAGAGCAATGCCTAAATCTGCTTACATTTAAAATGATGGCTCATGGTGAAGGTAATTCACTGAATACTATGTGAAATCTGCATAGCTCCACTGTAGTCAGGCCAGGTCACACTCTCCTGGGACCCGGTTCTTCTATGTCACTTATAATGCCAGTCAGCAGCTGTGAATTCATACATGAGCAAACTTTGATTAAGGTCACGCTACTGGAGCTGCAGAAGGGCTAATGGCATTCTGAAATTATGCTTGGCATTTACTGCTCAGATCTTACACGATGCATAAGCACATGACAACATGTTGTTGATCTGGAGTTATATTTTGTGTTTGTGTGTATATGCGCGTGGTTCTCAGTAAAACTTTGACTTTCTCGGTCACTAACCAGATTTACCAAAAGGGAAGTAGATGGATCTTTTTAATACATTTTTATACTGTTGAAAACAGATGAAGATTTTTAAGTGGGAATATTGCATCAGATGATTTGTGAACAGAGGGAGAAAATACAATTTCATTTGGAATGTTAAAAAGAAATAGCTTTAAGTCATGTGTCTGGAAATAACTTCATCTTTGTTAAAGATTTTATTGCACTGCAAAGAAGACCCATGCAAAGTTACTTGTGCTGAAAATACCGTGGAATCATAGAATCCTAGACTGGCTCAGGTTGGAAGGGACCTGAAAGCTCATCCAGTTCCAACCCCTGCCACAGGCAGGGACACTTTCCACTAGACCAGGTTGCTCCAAGCCCCGTCCAACCTGGCCTTCAACACTGCCAGGGATGGTGAGCCACAGCTTCTCTGGGCACCCTATGCCAGGGCCTCAGCACCCTGACAAGGAAGAATTTCTTCCTGATGTCTCATCTCAGTCTCCCCTCTGTCAGTTTAAAGCTATTCCTCCTTGTCCTGTCCCTACAGGCCCTTGTCAGAAGCCCCTCTTGAGCTTTCTTATCAGGCCCTTTAGGCACTGGAAGTTGCTCTAAGGTCCCCTGGAGCCTTTTCTTCTCCAGGCTGAAAAAGCCCAGCTCTATCAGCCAGTCTACAGATAGTATTTAACTGTTGTTGGGATAAGTCACAGAATCATAGAATAGTTAGGATTAGAAAGGACCTTAAGATAATTGACTTCCAACCCCCCTGCCATGGGCAGGGACATCTCACACTAAACCATGTCACCCAAGGCTTCATCCAACCTGGCCTTGAGCACTGCCAGGGATGGAGCATTAACAACTTCCCTGGTCAATCCATTCTAGTACCTCATCACCCTAACATTAAAGAATTTCTTCCTTGTATCCAATCTAAACCTCTGCTGTTTAAGTTTCAACCTGTTACCCCTTGTCCTATCACTACAGTCCCTAATGAATAGTCCCTCACCAGCATCCCTATAGTCCCCCTTCGGATACTGGAAGGCTTCTATGAAGTCTCCATGCAGCCTTCTCTTCTCCAGGCTGAACAGCCCCAACTTTCTCAGCCTATCTTCATATGGGAAATTAGTTTAGTAGGCATTTTGGGGAAGGAATCTTTCTTCCCCGAATCTTCACTGACTGATGTGAGTTGATTTTTACCACAGTGAGATAGGTTGACTGAGAGCTCAGTGTCTGGAACTACATCTTCCATTCAGTCTGCCTGAAAGAGTGTAATAGGAATACAATTGATCCCTCTTGCTCCCTCACTTTCATTCTCCCCTCGCAATGAAAGGATAAACTTACCTGTGACTCTGAAAAACAGTTCACCATGCCACAGTGGTTGTAGCAAAGCTCAGCTGTGCTGCTTTTTGCAATAACAGACACAAAATAGCAGCAGCCATTTTGTGATTATGTAGTAAGCTCCTACAGCGGTGTAGTCATTCAAACAAAATAAAAGTGCATGAACAAATTATACAGAAGACTGCTAATAGTTGTGATTTTGGGCATGAAGTGCAGGCAACCATTTGTAACTGTTCCATTTGATACTGCAGTGTATCAACCACTCTGCACTATCAAATGTAATCACTCTGAAAATCAGTATCATTATGATGACTTCAGCCTTCAAGAAACACTCTGCTTATCTCACACTGAGCAGATCTAAAAACATTTTTTCCAATAATTAAACAATTATAAAAATATTTTCATTATAAATCCTGACTTGATTTTTCATAGAATCATAGAACATTTAGGGCTGGGAAGGACCTTAAGATCATCTAGTTCCAACCCCCCTGCTATGGGCAGGGACACCTCACACTAAACCATGTCACCCAAGGCTCTGTCCAACCTGGCCTTGAACACTGCCAGAGATGGAGCATTAACAACTTCCCTGGGCAACCCATTCTAGTACCTCACCACCCTTACAGTAAAGAACTTCTTCCTTAATTTCTTTTCATTAGGAATATCCTCTGAAAGTCTCAGGTTTGCAGTCCTGGCTTTATGGCTAGGCTATACATGTCCTAAACAGTGCAATAATGGTGGAGGGTGCATAGGAAAAGAGTACACCACATTCTTCCTTCCTTCCCATCATCACATTTCAAGTATCTTCATGAGCAGCCAGTTCAAAGTTCAACACAATACTGGTTTGGCCTGGAGATTGTATTTATCTTTTGATGGATCGTGTAATTATACCCAAAATAATTAGGATTGGTTTGGAAAAGTGTCTGTTCTGTTGTCCCTTTTCAGCCATCCTTTTTACAATCATCCTGTCTGAACTAATAGAAAGTAAATAATGGTTGAAAGGTAATGAGAAGTAATGGACCTTAAACAGATTGACTGTTGATTGGGTACCACCAATTTGCAGCATTTGTGCTTCCTTCAGGGCCCTTGAGCTGTACAGCTACCTAGCAACCATGAAATCTGCTATGAGATATTCTCACACAGAAAAAGCTGCACTTGCCAGCACTGTACTGTGATAATCGAGCTGGCAATACAGCTGAAACTGCTGCGCAACAAATACCCTTACGTTCTGCAAGATGCTAAGCTCTGTACTGTGTCACAGCTAAGATTATGACTCCTGCCTCTCAAGGAAATATTTTCATAGTTCAACTGCAATTTCATTGCAATTTGTTGCAATTAAAAAGTTGTTGTGATGGGAGGTTATCTCATGCTTTCTCTGTCAGAACACTGTAAGCATTAATATTCGAGTTTGCTAATCTGCGATAATATACAAACCTAGATTTGGGCAATCCAAATCTGGACCCCAGCTTCTTCAAAATATTGTCATTGTACTTCTTTTGCTTTGGATTTGGAGGCATTTCTTCCCCAGTGCATTATTTCCTCATGGATGAAAGAAGACAACAACATTTATTATATATGTCGTGGGGTAGAATTGGTGGAGAGGAATGAAGTTATTTCAGTGATGGAAATTTTTTCATTGTTGCTTTGTGAAGTGATCAGGTAGAGGTGACATTGTATCCTTCCTACAGCAGTAAAATGGCCGAATCTTGTATCTGATCTCCTGGCTCCAGCTTTAGCATTATGTCTTGTTCTAGTCATATAGGAAAATGGCATCAAAAGTGCAGCCATCTGCTGAATTCTTGCCTGTTGAAAATACGACTAAGAACCTCACCCACCTTGTTAAACTCTTTTTTCCACATACTGTGGCTCACACTTATAGAATCATAGAATCATATAAATAGCTTAAAAGTAATTTCTCCCTGCAACGAACACTTGTAATAAATTTCTCATATGCAGTTTAAATATTAAACCAATTTACAAAGTTTTTAGTTGTTTTTATTTGCTGTAGTCAAAATTAATACTGCTTTTTCAGATATGACACAGGAATGTTTTAATGTCCTGTTGTGGACAATCTCCTAGCACATTAACATAGTACCTTAATCTGATTTTTGTCAGAACATCTCCATCTCCTTAAAATAGCACTTTTTGAATTAGGTCTTTAGGGCTGTACTGTCATCACTTTGCTAGGCTCAATTAAAATGTGTTAATTTATGCATACTTTATTTTAGACTATTTTTGAAGGCAGTATGAGGCAGAAATACCAAGTTTAGGAGGAATAAGAAAAGTAACAGCTTTGGGAGCTGGGGCATTACTGTAAAAAATAATTCAGGAAAATCTATCTGATTAAACACAGAATGGTCTGACAGCACTTGGGTCTTCTTTTAGCACTTCTTTTCCCTTACCCAGTGTGATTGAACCCCACCACAAGTGTACATGTCTGTTGTCATTTCTCCTCTGGATCTGAAGCCTGGGGTGCAGTCTGAGACGATAACCTTGTCCTGATTCACCCAACAAACTGCAAATGTGAGCAGTGCAATGGATGGCTCATAAGAGCAGCTGAACGCATGAGGTTAAGCGCAGATGTCATATCAGACCATTCTGAATTCCAGCTCCAAAAGTAATCTTGAAAAAGAGAATATTGAATCAATTTGTTACATGTCAGTCAGCCAGTTCAGTTTTGAGCCTGTCAGTGACAAGGAACAACATATAGTGTGGAAAGCAAAGTGTGCACATCAGAGTAGGCTTTACCAGTCTTAGCCCAAACATAATGGCTCTTAGTGCTGTGTTTTCAAGTGATGTATTTTCTGAAGTTTACAGTTTTGCTTAAGAAAATTGATAGTGTTGTTTTCATGGCTTTAAAGCTGTGTGACACATTTTGATCAGGTAACACAGAACTTGAAACACGGGCTTGTTAAAACCCTCAAATCGTAATTGTGACTGGGGAATTGGCTTGGGCAGCCACAGTTAGGATGAATTTTTGCAGGGATTGTACCATTTTTTAGCTATGATTGCCCCAGTAAGCTGCTGGCCACAGGCAGGGTGTCCCCTAACAGACCCCTGCTCCTGCAGCTCCGTCCAGAGAAGATCACACAAAAGGACTATGCTTTATCTTGACCTTGGAGATAACTCCTCCTGGAATAGTTTGTCAGACTCTGGGCCAGCAAAGCAAGGAAGATGAATGAGGGACTGGAGGTTAAGGAACGGGAGATTAATCAGGGGGTTGAAAATGTGGCGCTGCCTCAGCTCCTCGCTCCACCTGGCAGGTAGGAGATGACTGCGGGAGGAGCAAGGAGGGCTTTTAGTGCCAGGGGTGGGCAACCCGACAGCTTTAAACGGGTGCTACCGAGAGCTGGCGGCGGCTGTAGACCTGCACTAGGCGCCTTCCCCCCGTGGCACTACACTCGCTGCCTCTGGGCTGGGTCGAGGCCGCCACCGCCTGGGAGGTAAAGGCTTTACCGCAGGAGCTCCGGCCAGTGCTGTGTTGAGGTAAAAAAAATCCTTTCCCCCCCTTTTCTTCTGTGTGTGTGTGAGCAGCGCTATCTCCTGCGGGGCTTTGAAGGTTTGTTTCGATGCGTGGAGGTCCTCGACTGTTGTAGAAGCAGCCCGCCATGTTGCGGCAATGGCAGGGAAAGGGAAGATTGCTGCCCTGGCCACCGGTAAAGCTCATTTTCCTCTTTGAAATGAGCCCTTACAGCAGATGTGCTTTGGGGGAGCTTAATGTCATTTAGAAGAGCCCCTTGTTTTTCAAGTATAAATCGGCAAAGAACGAGGCTGCCGTCCTCAATGTGGCTCTTTGGCGCTGGGCGGGATTTACCTCAGGCTGCCCTCACGGCCTCTCCCCTCCGTCGGACCCCGGATCGGGGTTGTTCATTCTACGCTGTAGCTTTTCATTTCAGGTAGGCACCTTAAAGACCGCCCTTGGTGTTGAAACTAAATTTTAGCAGAGTAAATGTAGGCTATTGCTTTTCCTTGGCTTTGCTGCCCTAGATATGAAGGATAGAAAAGTTAAAACAGGGGGCCTGTATAAAAACATTTAGTGGCTTCAGTGGGGCAGTGGTTTGTAGGCTTTGCCTGATGTTATGAATGCAAACCCTAAAAAAGGAATAATGCATACTGGCATTGATTTGGAATTAGCCTTGTTTGCTGTGGCCGATGTTGCTGCAATTTAATGTAACATGGGGGTTAGAACTGGATGTTCTTTAAGGTCCTTTCCAACCCAAACCGTTCTATGGTTATATATTCAAGATGAGCAATTTTAGGTAGCCAACAATGTTTTTAAAGCAAGGTGGTGATTTCTGGGTTTGTGGAATGTGAATGGGAGAGTAAAATCTGGCCTGTATTTTTCCATTGAGTGGATTTGAAACTAGCACTGTAGAGATAAATTTGTTTGGCACAGCCCTACTGTTCTTCATTTAATCTACCCTTCTGTGAAAAATGATAGCTTCTTTTAAAGTGTCAGTTTTCCAAGTCTTTTGGAGCTTTGTCTTTAATACTAACATGCTTTGATTGAAATGGAAGCTTAAAGTTTTTGTTCTTTATGCCACTTCTGCAAAACCAAAGTCATCACTGATATCAGAGTTTGATTTGCAGTGTTTAAATTTCAGTTCTTTTCCTGGAAAATAAAGCTTGTCTTAGTGTCAGTTTCATCTGCAATGAGAGCTGTGCTGGGAGCAGGAAGCAGGAGTGGGTCTTCATGTAGTGCCCCTTATTGGGTAGTCTTACACAGGTCTCAATTTATAAAGACATCATTTATCATGTAGATGAATCTGGTTTCAGTTTAGAAAATATCAGAATGCTACTCAGGACCACTGAATATGGCTTTAGCAGACCTTGATATCCAGGTGGCCATAAGTACTTTCATATGATAAAGGATGCCCTAACAACTCTTGGGAGTTATGTTGATCCTTGTTGCTTTTTATTCTGAAACTTAATTTATTAAGGTACACATTAAAATTAATTTGTAAGAGTAAAGCTATTTCAGTATTCTAAACATGTAAAACATGTACATTTCCCCTTCCTAGAGGATTATTATTCTTGCATTACTTTGTAAATTAATAGCATGTCTTACAGCTTGTGAATTACATAATGTTTTGAACTATCTGCCCTTTTTTTGTTTGTTTTGTTTTTTGTTTTGAGGCATTCTAAAATGTGAATGTTGGAAGGCATGAACTTTTAATAATGGAAACTCCTTTGGAGAACTATGATATTTTGAAGAAAAAAGAAAAACAACCTTAAGAACACCATAAGATCTCCAAAGTTAAACAGTTATTGGGAGTGGTGGGGTAGAAGTAGGTAATGTGTTTCATCAGTTTCTCTAGCTGCTTCCTCTCATTCCCACTGTAGTCACAGATAAATTTGCTGTATGTTGTTGTCTTATCAGAAGAGCCTTTGAGTAGATGTGTTTGCACTTCACAGTCCTCTCCTCAAAGTATAGGATGATGTGTGGGAACTTGCAGCACTACTTAATGATGAAATTTAAGTGATGACTAAGACAAAACAGCAAGTAAATTATTCTGTACTCTCCTGTTTTCCTGTGGTTCACTTGGGGTCTGAGAGTGAGCTGCATGCTGGATACAACTAATTGAGGAGTGGATACAGTTCAGCTGGGTATGTACTGTAGCAAATACTTGCTTTTATGGTGACTAAAGTGCTTCATAATCTGTATCAGGTGTGAGAGCACCGGTAGTTTTCAAGGGGGGTGTTATTTGACCAATCAGGTGTTCTTTCTATTGTTCTGGGTGTGCCTTTGGGTTAATGAATGTGAATTAACTGACATAAGAATGGAGGTCCACATGGCCTGTTACTCTTTTCTGCCTGGCACATACTTCTGGACACTGCTAGAGAAAGCATCAGTAAGCAGGTAGTAGGACTGCTCCAAAGTATTGTTACGCATTTGTGGTGTGTGATTTCCGAGTTAATAGTGGTGACTACTTTTGATAGTGATTACTAGACTTCTGTTCCTATAACCTGTTAATCCCGTTTTGAAGTAAGTGGCCCCCCTGCCTCTCCTGTAGACTGTGTGAAGAATGATCTCTTGCTTTATGTTCTGTTTCTGCTTCATTTGAAGCTTCTGTGTGCTTGTATTGAGGAAAAGCTGTGAACAATGTGTTGTTGTTTGCTCACCTTCCTATTTTAAATGTGAATTCAGTCTTGGTAATGTCCTGCTATGGTCACCTCTCTTTCATTTGAACAGTCCTAGTCTGTTAGTTTCTCAGAAAAGGCTTTTGGTTTTTGATTGTCCTTATTACCCTCCTCCTTCCTTTTCTGAGACAGAGGGGTGGAAATGTATGTGAGCAGCATGAACTTCTGCAGTGGCATTCACTCTTGGTGTGATGGGGTGGAAAGCATGCTACAAAGGCATGAACTTCAGAGAAGGAACTTGTTTTGTGCTGGTGGCAGTGTGAAACTAGAGCAGTTTGTGCCTTGAAAGCACTTAGAATTGAAACACTGGAGCTGGGCTGGGAGCTCACAGATGAGCAAGTGATAGAGGGTCTGGTTTGCATTACCTGAGATCTCATAAATATACATTTTTAAAGCTATTTTGGCATCTTTTAGTTTAGAATACCAGATCAGTATAGGTGCTAATTAAGATTTAGTGAAAATTAAGTGTCCCCAAGGAACACTGTTCAGTATATTACATCAAGAAGGAAGAAAAGGAAACCAAAACTCGGGGGAAGTCCCCAAGATACTTGGAACCAGCAGGTATACTTTGAAAACTGAAGCTTTTGCAGCATTTTTTGGGCAGCCTGACTTGAACTAGACATTTCAAAACACAAGTTCATAAATCTTAAATCAGAAATCCCAGCCAAAAGTTCTTAAATTTTGTGGCAATTCTTATATTTTTTTAGTAGTTCCAGAGTTTATAAATAGACTGTGAATACTGTGTGTTAAATTTTTATAGCATATGAATAAGAGGGTTTTAATTGCAATCCTGTGTTTTATATGGAAGTTTGAGTCAGGGTGTGGAAGAAAGTCAAATGCAGAGTTAGCGTTTTGGCAATTATTTGAATAAATAGGGGCTGTAAAACAGCTCTTGGTCCCTTAGGTTATGCAAAGAAATGAATGGGGTGTGGTGTTTTGTATCTAGAGAATGTCCAGTTATACTCCAGATTTGTGAATGGAGCATGTTTGCTGCAGTCTACATCTAGTAGACTGGTTTTGTGAATGAAAATTAGGCAAAAATTCCTGGAGAGGAAAATAAAAAGACAAAACGCAAATTTAGAAACAGGACTGCCTGGTCAGACTAAGCCACAGAAGTGGCTTTACATTGGTAATATGTGGAGTGGCTGTTTGTTAATCCTGTATTGCTAGTGGATGGATTTCTAGATGAAAGTACAGCTTCTTGCTTGTCTACAGGTTGTTACCTCTTTTGAGCACCTGAGAAATCAGGTGATCACATGCTGCTGATGTGGATTTTTTGTTTGGGCTCCTGTCTTATTTGGACTTAGTGTTCACAGCTGGCTGAGCTACTCCCAGTGCCAAATACAAATGGCGGTGTATGTGGATTCTTTCATCGGAAAAGGCTTTCTTAGTTGAGCTTGTAATGTTACACTAAGTGGTAGTACAACCTGTGCCTCTACTCAGCAAGTAAAACACTTGTGGTTTTGCACTGATAAATGCAGTTTTCAATTGCATAAACTTTGACTGTTTATAAATATGTATTTACAGTACATTTCCCAACACTAATTGGGTTTATGCATGTATTAAACTAGCATATTAATCTTGAAGATAAAACAGGAGGAGCTTGTATATTGGCAAAAAAGTTATTTTCAGCTCAAGTAACTTATTTAAATATGAAAAAACAATTATGGAAGTGCTATTCCAAATTTTGTCTTTCAAATCATTTGCTCATTTCCTCTTAATGTTTATGCATTTTTTTTTTTTTGTAGCTGGAGTGCTCTAGCTGCTGCTTTTAGCAGTATTCAGCTTGGTACTTTTACTATCAAATTGCATTATTCTTAGAATATGATAAACATAAAGATCACCTGAAAGTTCTGATGATTTCTGTGTTTAGGACTTACAGTAATAAATGTAATGGTTATATCACATGATTATATTGTAATCCACTGAGCAATAATGACAATTAAGCTTCTGTGTTCTTAGCAAAGGAGAAATAAAACTATTTCTATTGATAATAGTAAAATGCATGATTGTGACCACTTCCCTAACACAGATTTCTCTGTTGCATATGGGTATAAATAAGATCCTACTGAGCTTCCAAAACTGGTTGTTCCCAGACCAGTCATGGCAGGTGGCCATGCTGCCACCTGCAAGTGGTGTGGATCAGGAGGTGGAGGGCTCTAGAGCAGAGGGGTCTAGAGTCTGGTGACTGAGTCTACAGTGCCCAAATTTAATGGTTTGTCTTAATGGTTTTGGCATGCTTCAGAGTGACCCAGTGGATTGAAAGCCTGTTTGTGGCTGTGTAGGGGCAGACTTGGAGCACAGTTTCCAGTTTATTTTGATTCAGACTGAGTCCAGAGGAGGGCCACAAAGACTTTCAGAGGGCTGGAGCAGATCTGGATCAGAGGCCGCTGCTGTGGAGACAGGCTGAGAGAGCCAGGCTGCTTCAGCCTGGAGAAGAAAAGGCTCTTGGGAGATGTTAGAGAAGCTTCCATTGCCTAAAGAGGCCAACAGGAAATCTGGAGAGGGGCTTTCGACAAGGGTATGTAGTGATAGGACAGGGCGGAATGGCTTTAAACTGACAGAGGGGAGATTTAGATGAGACATTAGGAATGAATTCTTCCTTGTGAGGGTGGTGAGGCCTTGGCACAGGGTGCCCAGAGAAGTTGTGGCTGCACCATCCCTGGCAGTATTGAAGGCCAGATAGGGTGTGGCTTGGTTTGGTTGAATGGGGTTAAAATTGGGTGAGCTGTAAGGTCTCTTCCAACCCAAACAGTCTGGTTCTTTGGTATCTGTGTCCAGGCACTACTGGGAGAGGTACCTGAGAAACATCACCCTTTTTGGAAATAAAAACACTGAGGTAGCTGTGCCTGCCATTTCTAGCATCCTGTGATGGGCTTAGGCATTACAGTCATTACCCAGTAAATGTTCTAATAGAATGCAAACCTGTGTTTTATCAAGAACAGGTAATATAATATTGGGGAGTGGGGGATAAACAGTTACTGGTTTCAGAGTCTTTCCTGGCATTGCAGTTTTTGTTTCTAAATGAAGCACTTCTATTTACACTTCTGTAGTCTATGAGCACTTTAACTACACTAATTGTGACTGCTAAATACAGTAATTGTGCAGAACAGGTGTATCAAATGTTAGCTATTAGACACGTTTGTAGACTTAATTACTTGAAATGGCCTGGTTTGGCCTCAGGGAGGCTAAGATAATAGGATATTGTCTGTTGTGAAATTTTACCTGTAGTCAATTCAGTAATATGACACTTGAAATAAAATTCCTGCTTTTTTCTATTAAGTTCTGCTGCATTAGTGGTCGTTTAAGGCAATTAGGTCTGTCTTACATGGCTGGGTAAACAATGTGAGAAACACTGCAGATTTTAATCTTTTTAAATGGTCTTGGCCTGCTTGCAGTAGTGTGGTTTTACATGAAGTGAGAAACTGCAAAAATTTAATTAGTTTTATATTTCTTAAAATCGATATATTGATCAAAAGTCTCCTGTTAATCAGTGACTATTGTATTCAGCTTGTCATGTGCCCTTGATAAACCAGCTTATGTTTAATGCTGCTGTCATTTAGTTTGAGGCTTCTTTGCACTGATAGCTTTGCATGTCTCTCTAAACTGTCCGAATTTTGGAGTTGTCACTGGTATTGAGAGCCAGTGTAGTGTCTTTATATATATATACATAGAGAGAGAGATAGATGTAAATATAGATATTTCTTATACTTCGTACATAGATAGTCACTGGTCAGATATTGACAAGATGTATTCTGTTTGTTTCTTTAGTTCCATGTAGGTGTAAAATTCACAAGGTTATATTAATGTGAAACTTGGGTGTGGTTCATGTGTGTGATCAGGTTCACTGACCACAAAGTAGCTGTGACTTTTTCTTTCCATATCTCTTGTGTAAGTATAAGTTGCTCATGTTACAGTAGAAAACAGTGTTTTATAGGAACAATGTTGGATTTTTTTTTTCATTCACCTGCTGCCTTTATATTTAGTGTTTTATATGTGTGCTTGCATATAGAATTTAACATTATGATATTTATGTGTTTAATTTGTATTGTCTAGTATCTTAAGGTTCAAAAGCATGAGGGGTGAAATGTGCTGCCCAATTTGTGTGTTAAGGCTGTTTAAAACTGAGCTGCTGGTTATTTGACCTCTGGTTCAGAGTTTGGTATCTCACTTGGCAGGTGTTAATTCAGGTTAGCTTTTTATCAGGAATTTTTCCTCTGGAATGGAAACCCTTAATCTGTGTGTGAGCAGGCCTTGAACTACAATGCTGCTAGTAAGTTACAATTATGCTAAGCTGTAATTATATTAAGTACTTTATGCAATAAATTTGGGGAGAAGAGTAAAGATAAGGATTGAATGTCTGAAGGGCTGAGTTAATAAGGTCACTAACTATGTAAATATAATGAACCTATTCATGCCTTTTTCCAGTTTTCAGGCTAGTTGTTTAAAAGTATGTAATGCAGGATCTGGAGACTTGAGACTGCTGCCTGTGAAGGCAGTGAAATGTTATCTGCTGATGCAGATGCCATTGTATGTATGGAAGTTACAGCTGGAAACTGAGGAGTAGGGTGAGCATACTGACAGTTGCACTGGCTTGAGTTAAACAAGGTCCTACCAGACACTCTGATTTAAGTGCTGAATTGTTGTGACACTTTAGGTGGTTAAATTACTAACTGTCCCCTGCCCCCCAACATGTAAGCTGGAAAGATGGAGAAGATAATGTACTGTACTGAGCACAAAGATTTTCTTATTTCTATTAGGGCTCTAAATACTACATTAAACAAATGGTGTGGCACATAAAACATGGCACTGTGTTTTTAGGGTTTGCATGTCACTTTTTCCACTAGTTGGATGAAGTCAAAGCCAGTTGAGCTGTAAGTCATGCATTCAATTTGTGGCAGACCTTTGCTGTTTTATTTATTTGCTTTGCAGCAGCAGCAGCATCTGGTGTAACTTACTGATTGGACACATTGAATATGCTAAACTTGTCCTGAGATATTGAATGTGATGGATAACTGACATCTGGTGCAAGTGTTGAGCTTGGGTTTTATTCCTTTTACAGTTTTGTCTTCTGAAATACCTAAGGGGATTTGATTAAAAAAAAAAAAAAGGTGATTCTTCCAGTTGAAACCTCTTGATTGTTGCAGCTGTTTTTCAGCACAGCTGACTCATCCTGGATATCCTTTCTGACCAGATTATTAAGCACTTTATGAGGCATGGAAATATGCTATTTCCATACCACCCCTTTGAAATACCGGTGTTTGGTTCTCTGCAGTACAGAAAAACTCCTCAGTTTTGTTTTAAGCATCCAAGATATCTGCTAGGAGGTTTTAATAGCTTTGCCTGAAACTCAGATTTAGACCCTCAAATTCTGCTCAACTGTCACAAGCCCTCAATATGCCAGAAGTCTCTGAGCACTTGAATTTCTGATGCTTATGTTCCCAAACTGCCTTATGTTGTACTTCTAGTCTTGATCTGACTCACCTCAGATGCTGAACCATTCAGTATTGCCAAGACTAAGACTTGTCAGTATTTGAAGACAAGTTTTTTTTACTTGCTTTCTGAAGGTGTCTGTTAACTTTGAGTGCAGCATCCTTCCTGGGTCTCTTACATAAATTGCTTAATTGTAAGAAGGTTCACATGACATGATAGACATAGGCTCAAATTATCCTGTTGCTATGGAGGGCTTGAATTCAATTTCATCTCCTCAGTGCTTCAGGATAGAAGCATAACAGCTTCAACACATAGGATTTGGGAAGTTCCCCAACTGAAGGGCATAAGGGATTTGATTACAGAGGGGATAGGACAGCAGTAGTGCCTGTGAGTGGTGTCCAGTCAGCTGGGTTGGCTAAACTGAATTGTAAATCGGAATACTAAAAACTCTTGTGTGAAAGGAGAAAGGAAGGGCCATTTGGTTTTGCAAATCATTATTTCCCAACTGATTTTTGCCAGGTAAACCCTGTATCTGGATTTCTTAGCTGTTTGGAAATGCATGGAAATACATGGAAAGCACAGATAACTTGAAATATCTGGCCATGTGTCTCATAGGCACTGAATAAGGAATGGATATGAATTGTTGGAGAATCCAGGACAGAAACTTCAATCTCTCCTGGTGGTTTTTCTTGCAGGGGCTCATAATGACAGATTCAGGGAGTGTCATCTTTTCTGTGTATTTAGAAGCTTACTGTGCTGATAAAGACTCATTGAATTGAAGCTGTTTGTTCTCGACTTCTCTGAGCTCAAAGTGTTATTTGCTTAACCTAAAAGCCATACTACTCTGCTTATGAAACAATTAAACAGCACTGGAAAAGCTCTCTATGTAATCATCTTTTTGTATAAAATAACACCTTTTTCAGCCCAGATGTCTTCCAAATAATTCAAAACCTAAACGCAGTATATCAGCTATGAACACTTGGCATCTATTTCACTAGAAACTGTTCATACAATTTGTTTTGCTTCTTTAGTTTTATGCCTTAGAATTTTGTCTTCAAGTGGGTACTTTCTCATAAAACTACTTTTGTGTGTTTCACTAGGGTGCCTCTGCCTAATAGAATGAAAATCCAAATTTGAAATTGGTCTTAAGAAGAGAATAACATACTGATACTCCCCAGCTCTAAATTGTGTGCATTATTCTGTCTGTGTTTTTCTTTATCAGGTGGGCACTGACACATTGAGAATTAAGGGGAAAAATGCACCAAAAATCAACAGTTTTTAGATGCAAATATATTGTGAGTGGTGGATGATGCTGATAGCTGATTAATATTTAATATCTAAAACATGATTTTTTCTTATAGCCTTCCGCATGTATCTGTTGATCAGATGATGGCAGATCTCTAGTACAACTACAACATCTCTTCCCTTTACACCACTAAGTGTGTAAAAATAAAAATGCAACAAGCCAAATACTGATACTAACTTCTGCTGGTCTGCTGTTCTTGATGATTCTTACGTGATTGGCAATCCCAAGCACAGCTACAGGTTGGGTGGAGAAGTGATTTGGAGCAGCCCTGTGGAGAAGGACTTTGGTGTTGGTTCATGAGAAACTGAACTTGAGCTGGCTTTGGTGTGCACTCTCAGCTCAGAAACCACCTGTGTGCCAGGCTCCCTCAAAAGGAGTGTAACCAGCAGCTTGAAGGTGATGATCCTGTCCCTCTACTCTGCTCTTGTGAGACCCTGCTTGGGGTATTGTGTACAGTTCTGGTGTACTCAACATCAGAAGGACATGGAGCTGTTGGAGCAAGTCCAGAGGAGGGCCACAAGGATGATGAGGGGGCTGGAGCACCTCCTGTACAAAGATATTGAGAAACCTGGGGCTGTTCATCTTGGAGAAGGGAAGCTATGTGGAGACTTCATAGCAGCCTTCCAGTATCTTGTAGGGGGCCTATAAAGATACTGGAGAGGGATTAGGATCTGCAGGGGGCCTATAGTGATGGTGGGGGTGGACTCTTCATTAGGGACTGCAGTGATAGGATAAGGGGTAATGGGTTAAAACTGAAACAGGGGAAGTTTAGATTAGATATAAGGAAGAAGTTCTTTTCTGTAAGGGTGGTGAGGCACTGGAATGGGTTGCCCAGGGAGGTTGTGAATGTTCCATCCCTGGCAATGTTCAAGGCCAGGTTGGACAGAGCCTTGGGTGACATGGTTTAGTGTGAGGTGTCCCTGCCTGTGGCAGGGGAGTTGGAACTAGATGATCTTAAGGTCCTTTCCAACCCTAACTATTTTATGGTTCTTTATCAGGGGCTGTAGTGATAGGACTGTGGATAATGGGTTTTAAATTTCAGCAGAAGAAGTTCAGGTTAGATACGAGGAAAAATTTCTTCCCTGTGAGGGTGGTGAGGCGCTGGTACAGGTTGCCCAGAAAAGCTGTGGCTGCTCCATTCCTAGCAGTGTTCAAGGCCAGGATGGACAGGCCCTTCAATGGTATGGTCTAGGTTGAGGTGTCCCTGCCCATGGCAGGGGTGTTGGAATTGATCTTAAGGTCCTTTTGAATCCTAACCATTCTATGGTATTCTGTTTAGTACAGAACCTGTTCATTTGGTCCAAAAATATCTTTTTTCTGTGTTTAAAAAAGACGAAATAAAGATAAAATAATTTGTACTTGCTCACTGGTCCCAAGGAACAAGGAGCAACTGTAAGTAGACTCATGGTTTGTTTGACTTGGTAAACTAGCACCTTTAGAGGTACTGGTGTTTCAACTCCTGTAAAAGAAATAATACCCCCAGCTCTTAGTTGAAATGTCTATTGGGACTCTTCTTTTTTAATCCAGCTTAAAATCTTTGAACCTCTTTTATAATACAGAGACAAACAAATGCCTGGTGTAACATCAAAGCTAACAGTTGTGCTCTTTTTCAGTTCTGTAGATGGGGCCAGCTCTTTCAAATACAGAGCTCTGAATACAGTATTTCAGCTTTAAGTAACTCATATGTTATGTTGGTTTGAATAGTTGTATGATAGATTATTAGTGGAAAGAGGGGAATAAATTATTTTGGAGGGTGTGGAGGAAGGAGTCCTTTGGTGGCTTTTGTAGCATCAAGGATTTATTGTGTGTATTTGTATAACTGTATATTTTGTATATCCGTGTACTATGCTTGTAAGATCCAAACTTATCTCAGTCTAGCATTGTCTAGGAAGCAGGTTATGATTCTTGAGCTTTTTATAGCTCAAGCCTTTTTGGTTCTGTGATCTGATTGTTGCTGACAGAAAAGTCTACTCTTGAAATGCTCAATCACATTTAGATTTTAAGAGTTAAAGCAGGTTCTGAAGCAATGGAAGTTTACCTTGAAACAACTGAACAATCTGGAAAAAAAAAGCTCAGGATTTTGGTATGTATGTGTAAAAAAACTTTGGCTCCAGGTGTTAACTTCCCACCATGCCTGGTCAAAAGGATATCATATAATATGCACATCATATTTGAGGTCACATTGTAGAATACCTGATATTGCTTGTGTGAAGCCAGGAAGAGTTGTCTTGTTTTAAACTGGTGATACTGAATTTTGATTTTCGCTCAGAGCTTTGCTATAAAAAAGAGGCATTAATGCATCTAGGAAAAAACCTTCCCTGAAGCTGACCTTTCCCCTGGTACTTCAAGTCAGATGTGCTTATTTTCATGACATTTAGGTGTGGAAATTGTTTCTGAATAATTAAGATGATGTGACAAATGACTACACAATAAGGAAGAGTTGGTGATACTTCTTCCTTGACAGAGGAGAGTTGACCATACAAGTTTTATTTTAATTTATATCTAGTTCATGAAATGTGCTTTGTTTTACACTGATTAAAAATCTGTGAAGAATGGCTGATGTTATATTAACATTGATGAATAGCGTGCTTGCTGCATTTGGCATGCAGTTGCCATAGCAACTGTGCTGTAGAGTGACCCAAATTAATTTTCCACCAGTCACTAGGTGCCCTGTCATTTTTCCCTTGTGCTGGGGAGAAGCAGGCTAGAAAGTACTTGGGGTTTTTTTGAAGGATCTTGCGTTATGATTTCTTTCTTGAAAGCCATGGCTGAGCTGTGTTAATCAACCAAAATGAGAGAATCATCAGAAGGGACCCTAAAGCTTATGTAGTTCCAACCCCCTGCCAGGGGCAGGGATACCTCCCCCTAGGCCAGGTTGCTCCAAGCCCTGTCCAACCTGGTTTTGAACACTGCCAGGGATGGGGCAGCCACAGCTTCTCTGGGCAACCTGTGCCAGGGCCTCACCACCCTCACAGGGAAGAACTTCCTAGTACCTAATCTAAAACTCCCTTCCATACCATTGTAATTTGTGCACTGAAGTGCATGCTATTTAAATCTCACCATTACAGGAACAAATACTTGAATGAATAACTAGTAATTGAGCAGAAGTAAATGTGTAGTGTCTCCATGGCAATTGGAGTACACGGTATAGTATTGTCACTTACAACCTCTCTCTTCCCATGGCTCTGCTGTTTTTACATATGTGTTTCTAAGTTCCTGTTGGTGAGTGAGTATTTACTGAGCACAATCTGAGAAAGGACAGAGAATCATGTGCTTTATGCCCCTAGCTAGCTTCTCACTATTTGTTAGCAGGATGCTCAATGAATACTAGTCGGAAAAGGATTCCTGTTGCAGCAGAAGGATAACAAAGCTCTTCCTTGTGAGGGTAGTGAGACACTACTACAGGTTGCTCAGAAGCTGTGGCTGCCCCATCCCTGGCAGTGTTGAAGGCCAGGCTGAATGGGCCTTGGAGCAACCTGCTGCAGTGGAAGGTGCCCCTCCCTGTGGTAAGGGATTGGAACTACATAAGCTTTAAGGTCCCTTCCAACTCAGTCTGTGAATAACATGAAGTCTAGCACTACACTTAAGGAGTAGTGTAGTGAAATAGGCTAAATGAAGCATGATCAAATATTAAGTAACATACCAGGTACTTGGAAGACCTGTTAAAGAATAACAAACCATGTGATTACATGGTAACACCCTGTAGTCAGGCACTCTTACTGCTCTTTTGATCCCCATTAGTAACTGTGGTGCATAACAGTGTAAAACATACATTGATATCTTAGATGGCTTTTCTTCCTGCTCAGTTCTTCTTTTACTAAGGGAAGTTCTTGTGGTGTCTGAATAAATAGAAAAAGAGGCTCCTACATAACTTTTTTTTAAATTTTTTTTTCTCCTTAGAGGCTTATCCTTTTCATTGAAAGTGGAAGAGAATTACGGTAGAGCAACCTGCTCTAGTGAAAGGTGTCCGTGCCTGTGGCAGAGGCTTGGAACAAGATGAGCTTTAGGGTCCATTCCAACCAAAAGCCATCTGTGATTCTACAGAGACTTGTAATTTGTTGAGGAATGCTCCAAGAGATATGACTCATTCCTAAGTGGCTTTAATTTTTCCAAAAGGATGGTTCTTGTGCAGTTCAAATACTGATCTCAGAAGCCATTAACAGGCTATAAAATAACACATACTGAAAGGAATGCCATTCCTCCTCTATATGCGTAGCAATACTTTATTTATTTGCATGGGGACTTAAGGCTATTACATCCTGACTCTTCAAAAACAGTTATGATTCTCCAGAAAATAACAGGATCCTTACCTTTAGGCCTGTGTTTACCTGTAGTTGGAAAGTAGTGACTCTTAACAGCACCTGCCAGAAGGATACAGGACTCAAAAAGGAAACCTGAAAAACACAACAAAACGCACACAGAAAATTGACCCCAACTCCCTAACAAAACATACACCCCAAAAGCGGACATCTCTTCCCCTCCCCACCCTTAAATTCTCAAGCCCACTGCAAAGGCTGTTATAATGGCATAGTTTCCTTAAGATCTTTTCAATAATCTAAGCATAAAAAGATGGGGCTGAAGAAGTCATGATCCCCAATTTTTCCCTGACTGAGCTTCCTGTGTGCTCAAATTTGAAATGTGTGCCTGTGCCTGGGCAGCACTGTGTGTTGCCTGAGCCTTAAAGGCTAGCAGAACTTTAGTCTGTAGTTCTTGTTTAATCAGCTTGAAAAACTTCGTTCAGTACATGTATGTTGAAAATGAATGCATATCACTAAAAAATAGTGCGATCATTTTGAAAATGGGGTGGAAATATTCACAGCCATCCTGAAGCTTTAATAAGTGTCATGCTGGTCTGTATAATAAAGGGGGAAGATCTTTGATCAGAGGTCTGGAGCACCTCTGCTCTGGAGACAGGCTGAGATTGGTGGAGAAGGCTTTGGGGAGACTTTAAAGCATCTTCCAGAGCCTAAAGGGGTTGACAAGAAATCTGGAGAGGGCCTTTTGACAAGGGCCTGTAGGGACAGGACAAGGGGGAATGGCTTTAACCTGACAGAGGGAAGATTGAGATGAGACATTAGGATGAAATTCTTCCCTGTGAGGGTAGTGAGGCCCTGGCACAGGGTGCCCAGAGAAGCTGTGGCTGCCCCATCCCTGGCAGTGTTCAATGCCAGGCTGGGTGGGGCTTTGAGCAGCCTGGTCTAGTGGAAGGTATCCCTGCCTGTGCAGTGATAACTTTGGAACTGGGTGAACTCTAAGGTCCCTTCTAACCCAAATCATGTGATTCTATGATCTTCAGATTATAAGATGCTTAAACCAGCATTTATATATAGAAGACTGTTCTTTATCCAGTTATTAGCTACTGTAGCTTTTTTTAAACTAATATAAAGGTATTGGTGATAAAATCTTAAGAGTTTGAAGAGAGAATAAAGGAAAAAGGCAGGAAGAA
The DNA here is from genome assembly GCF_012275295.1 of Melopsittacus undulatus. NCBI lineage: Eukaryota > Metazoa > Chordata > Aves > Psittaciformes > Psittaculidae > Melopsittacus > Melopsittacus undulatus. Next base: position 110,469,299 of record NC_047529.1, on the reverse strand, counting down.
CAAAGATGTACTGCAGTAGGATGAATGTATATGTGCACCTGCATGATGCAGTGCTTCAGTATTTAATTTGTTCATTTTTGTGTGAGCATGGTCAGGCACAGATTGAAAGAGTTGTATTTAGAGAATACAAAAGAGTTTGTGATAGTTTCTTAAGAGCTTACCTGCCATCAGACCATCTCTAGCTGGATGGGTTTGTTCCTCAGGTAACACTCAGAACTATTATCTGTTGAATGTGCAGAACAGTGAGGTTGCATAACTAGCCCCTGAAGACTACTTGAAGTGTTCTACTCTGCTTTGTAATAGGTTTGAGTTAAATATTGTTCAGCTGAGGGGAAGAAAAAAAAGAGCAATTAAACATGCATTAAGTGTTGTTATTTCAGTTGCAAGGCTTATTTTTCATTGTTGCTTCCATATCTTATTGAGGATGAATGTTTGCTCTTCAAGTGTGCAGATTAGAGAAAGGGATCACATAACCGGGTGATTTCATACAGAATTACTATGGCCTCCAAACAGGAGACTTGGAGACACACTATACATAATACTGTTGTCTCCTTTGAGAACACACAAATCTAGTCTCGAGGAGAAAAGACAACATAGAAAGAATCGTGCCCCGCCTATACCACCCAAGGAGACGTTTTGTTGTGCTTTTTGCAACTGGATTTGCCTATCCCATGTTGGCCTTTTTAGCCATCAGCGCGCTTGTAGTAAGTGTGGGTAAAACCCTTCCCAAATGTTCATTTGTGAAGTCAGCCATGATGATGACTATTTTTTCAGGGGAAAAAAGCAAATATTTTGTTACCCCTGAATCTGCAGGCAAAATACTAACTATAATATCAGTCACTGCAGAAAAAAGATGGAGGGGGGTTTCTTCCCTCTATTTTACCTCCTTTCCTGTCTCCATCCAGTGGCTTGCTGGGGGCTCTTAGCATAGCACAAGAGATCCTGCTGACCGAGTTGGATGCTGTGGTAACTTCAAGCACACTTACAGAGTGGGGCTTGGGGCAGGATGTTTTGGCAAAGTTACTTTAATGTCTTGGTGTTAAGCAGTCAGATATGTGTTGAGGTTAAGCCGGGAAAAAAAAATATTCTGTGCAAAATTCTTCTGAGCAGGTTAGCTAAGTCTTTGTAATAACTTCATAATAGCAAGTATGTCATGGAACTTGGTACTTTCTACACTGCTACAGTAAAGCTGTGATCATAAAACTTGATAAAGTTATGGTGGGGGAAACTGGTTTCAGTAGTACCTGTGGAAAAGATGCAGGGTATTAGCTCTGCTATTCTCTATTTCAGAAATAGATGGCAGTGTTTAAAACCTTTCCATAAGTACATGTATACACAAAAGAAATGACATGTGGTTTTAAACTAGGCTTGATTTAGTTTGAAGAAGACAAATGCAGCACACACATGTAATTCACATTAATGGAAGAGGAAAGGTTAGTGTTTGAGTTGTGCTTTTTTGTTTGTTTGTTTTTAAACTCAGATTACTACCACTTGGTAGCAAGGTTTGAGGGGTAACCACATTAGTCTTAGGCAAAACGGACTGATAGACTGGGGAGAGGACATGCATTCTTTGTTTAATTCAACAAATAACCACTTTCTATCTGCTTGACTAGAATTTGGCTACAGTTAGCTGAAGAAAATTAATTTCTAATAAAGTGTTCATATACCCTGTAAGCTGTTGGACAAGAACTGTGATATAACCTGAGAGCTTTTATTTTAAATCCTACAACTGGTGTTGAAATGGGTCTGTCCTGAATGTAGTACAAGGGGGAATGGCTTTCAGTGGAAAGAGGGTGGGTTTAGGTTAGATGTTAGGAAGAATGGTTGCAGGTCCCGGATGCTTCCTGTAAGTAGGTGATCTTTAAACTGGGTCAAGTTCCAAAAGAACATTCCAGAGATCTTTGATATTTGTTAATCATTGTTTAATCTTAGTCTGGTCAGCCGTTTTGTGGGTTAGGATTGCTGTGTAACAGGATGAGAGTTCCTATAGGAAGCAGGGAGTTGGTGTGAGTGCATGGTGAAGGTGATCTCTCGTTAGAAGCCTCTGGATCTCTATAGACAGCTTATGAAACTATGGCTTCACCTGTGCTTTGTGGGAGCTTGCTGATGAAGTTTTTTGGGCTGAGGTCTGTGAAGACCTGTTTTTTCTTACCATCTTAATCACAGGAACACTGTTATTCACATGAAACTAATGAGAGTAGGCTTGAACTTCTGAGTTTGACTTTGTGCAAATTAAATTTGTTATTACTCAAAATTAATTTGTATTTCTTACTGCTCAAAATGACTAGATCACTTGTAATTCTTAAGCATACACACAAGCTTAATAACTGCACCTGTCTTTAGTTTCTGTGCTTGCTACTATGAATGTGTCTGCTGTTTGAATGTTTTACAGATTATTATATTTCTTCTGGAGATTGTGTGCAAATGGCTTGTTTGATTGCTGAGGTGTCTGGGCATGCAACACATAAACTAAGCTTTGGTTTTTTGCTTCTTGAATGTCTTTCTAAAATTGGAAGCCAGTGAAAAATGATCTGCCTGTAAAGTAAGCATTCTGCTACAGGGGATGTAGGTGAGAAAGAGCATGTTATTAGCCTTAAGGAATCTTACTATAGCAGGAGGTAATGGTGAGTGGTGCTTCAAGCCAAGATGAATTTCTTGGGCAGCTTGTAATTGAACTCTGTGGTCTTCCAGAATGATCCAAATGTGAGTTAAATCATGACTGTGTTTGGCACCTGTTTTTCTTGAGAAACAGCAGCTCACCTTAATGTCTTCACAAATGGGTTTTTCTTCTGAGTTACTAATCCCTGCTGTGAGAGCATAAAATACTGGGTTCACTTGCACATTTGCAACAATACTGACTGTGAACTTGTAAGGCTGTGAAGTTTGTAAGTAGAAGCTCATTACAGAATTGCATTCCAATTCTATTCTTCCCAGACAGTACAATGGAATCTGGCTTTGCTATTTCATGTGAAACAATTATGTCATGTTAGATGGTACAGTGAGTGAAATTTTCTGCTAAAATAATTTAATGCAATTTCACTGTTAAACTATGGAGCCTGCTTACTTTTTTTTCCAGTTAAATCCATCATTGGTTCATAAAACGCTTTTTTAAACGTAATATAAACTAAAATCAACTATTTTTCTTTTGAAGGCACTAAGTCTGACAGTTTTCCATTTTTAAAGGTCTTTTAGAAGGCTGTAGAAATTTACACACATATTTTGTGGGCTTTCTGCTAATTAAATGTGCTCTGTAGCAGCATATCTATGCAGTCTATCATTTATACTTCATGTGTATAATTTATCACTGGGTGATGTCCAGATATGGTCCTCTGTTGGAAGGTGGAGCACAGTGTAGGATCTTATGATGACAGGCTGAGAGAGCTGGGCTTGTTCAGCCTTAAGAAAGCTCTGGGTAGACCTTTGAGCATCCTCCATTGCCTAAAGTGGCTGACAAGAAAGCTGCAAAGGAGCTTTTAGCAAGGACACATAGACACAGGACAAGGGGGAATGACTTTAAAGCAACAGAGGAGAGATTTAGAGGAGACATTAGGAAGAAGTTCTTCCATGTGAGGGTGGTAAGGCCTTGACACAGGCTGACCAGGGAAGCTGTGGCTGCCCCATCCCTGGCAGTGTTCAAGGCCAGGTCGGATGTGGCTTGGACCAACCTGATTTCGTAGAAGGTTTCCCTGTCTGGCAGGGGGTTGGAACTGGATGAGCTTTAAGGTCCCTTCCAACCTGAATCGCTCTGTGATTCTACGATTGGGTTTGTATCATGCTAGTTCTTCCACAGTAAACCACGGGAGATTAGACTGCGCTTTTGCGTGATTCATTCCAGTACTTAATTGCTCTTCAGATTTTCATATTTTTGCCTAAAAATCAACCCCTTCTATCTTGCCTATAAAAGTGTGTTCTGTATATCTGAATAGGAATGTTCTCAAATTGTTTTAGAGGCACAATTGAATGCAAGATTTATGCATTTTTCAGTAATCGCATCAACACAGCTGCAATCTTTGCTTGTTGAGACTTGAGACTAGTGAAATTTCTGGTGCTCACAGTCTATTCTTGATCCCAATGAGGAGTTTGTCAGGAGAAGCATGCAAAAGTCTTCACATCTTTTTCATGTGCTTGTTTTGGCAAGATTTCTCTCAAAATGATAGTATTTTTGGGACAGTGAATAGGGGAAGAAAGCAAATGTTAATGATTTGAATTTTTTTCTTCTATTAAATATGTTAATGCACTAGTAAACAGAAGAGAAAAATGGCTTTTGAGCTCTGGAGAATGGAAAGAGAAGGTAGATGAATCCTCTTCATCTTAGGCTGTAAGTCTTATGTCAAAGGGAGCATGTCCCTGGCCAAGTTTAAAAGCAAGCATTTCAATTGAAATAGTATATTTAGCTAGAATTCATGAAATACTGTCAAGTTGGCAACTGCACAGTTCAATATGACATTGCAAAGGGGCTTTGTAAATACTTTCACTTGCAGCTAGTTACAGCTAGGGTAGTGGCTTTTGGAGGCTTCTGGAAAGAGAGTAAAAGTGTGACTTGGGAATCAAATATTTTTGAGAAGAGCTATTTTTAATGATTTTTAAAAATGTTTACTGTATGCAGAAAATGAACTCTAAGGCAAAATCCTTGTTTAACCTCTTGAATATAAGGATTTTACACCACTATCCAAGTAGTAAAAAATACACGGAAAAGCTGACTTTATGAGAAATGCTTCTTATTCCATTTAGCATCCTGTGGCCATTTACAAAGAAAGTGCTTAAAGGGTTATCCAAAAACCCACTTGCCATTAATCTTGCAGAAGCTCACATGCAGTATTACTTGGGGAGTTTAAATTGGGCCACTAGTACAGTGCATACATATCCAAAATTAAGGTCACACACAGGAGATAAGTGAATTAAAGTAAAACCATGCAGCTTTTTTTTTTGCAGGAGGTTTGCTGATTGTGTTACTAGCCATGATAGTAATAGAAAAAAGGACTGTGGAAGTATTTGTTTGCTAACAAATGCCTGTAACCATGCAACAGTGTTTGTTTCTTTTCCATCAGAGGTTTCTCTGTTTTTAACACTGTATGCCAGGCTGCAATCTCTAATTTAAATATGGCTTTGTTAGGCCAGAGCAGAAGTATCTTTAGCCTTAGTGTGTTGCTTTCTACAGGACATTCAACACAGTACCCCAACAGCAATCAAATAATAAGTATGTGGTGAAACTTGTCAGAATGTGATTCCATGGTTTAGTGATCTCTCACTCTAGAAAGGGCATCTTGAACCACAAATAATGTAATTGTGCCTGTATTGGCTTTTAAATCCACGAGTGTTTTTGGATGGTTTCGTGATGCATCTGAACTTTCTGGAACCATTTGAACTTCTGCAGCAAGGAATTCAATGGTTTAAAGATTTATAAAGTATGTATTTCCTGTTGTTTGTCTCCATGGAAATTTAAGGCTTACAATAATAAGACCTAAAATGGCAGCGTATCACAACAGGAAAGGAAAAAAGATCGAGAGCATGGTTAAGCTTCTTTGTTATTGCAGCCAGAAATAGGTATTTGGTATACATAATAAATAACAGGCAAATAACTGGAGTCTCTATGTAGTACAGCCATAGTGAAGAGAGAGTTTGTGGAGCACTACGCAGTCTGTAAATGCTGGCCTTTGCAAGTTTCATAATCCAAATGGGAGATAATTGTGAAATAGAAGAGACTAAATAAAATACAAATGGAGGAAAACAATGAAAGCACTGCAAGAACTCTTAGTATGTAAGTTTTTGGAGGGGTTAGCTGGTTTAAAAGGTGTGGGTTTACTTCTTTTCTCTAATGGGAAATTTGTCTGGAAGGTACAAGTAGAAAAAAAGCTGCAATGAATATATAAAGGAAAAATAATTGAAGCTTTGTGAGAGTTGTTCTAGTGTCATCAAACACCTTTGTGCTACTTCAGATGTTTTCCCCCTTGCGAAGATGTTCTCCTACTTGCAATCTCTCCTTTGCAACCACCTTCTGTGGAGAGTTAAATGTGAATGTTTTCTGCTGAAGTATTACCTGGGGTTAGGTAAAGACTCAGTAATGGAGGTCTGCAGGTGAGCTTTGCAGTTTGAGTACAAGTTTGTGGTAAGTTGTAAACTTCATGGAGTAGTGGCTAAAAAAGTCAAAAATAAGTTTTAAGACAAAAATAAGTCTTCCCAAATGAGGGAAGGAAGAGTAGTGTTCAGGTTCTAAAATATAAAATCTGTGCAGTGGACTTACTGAAGGAAATAATACCAAAAGCTTTTTTCTATGTTTACTTAGACCCTGATTTTTCCATAGAGGAGAAGTTATTAATATAGATATTTTGCCTTGAGCATGCCAAAAATTCTTTCATATATTTGTAGGAAAGTAATACAGGAAATACACTTTTCGATAGAAAATGTCTGGTATTTAATGGAATTGCTGTGAAGGTAAAAGAACCCTTGGCATGCCTGGTAGGATTTTAAGATACGGGGATAGATACTTTTAATTCAGTGTTAACTTCTGGGTGAGATTTGAGCAAGCGGAAAGGAGGACAGACCAGTTGTCATTTGCAGGTCCTACTTTTGTTGAAATCAGTAAAGTCAAGGTATTTGCTTTTTTAGGTGGAAAGCTAGTTGATGTTGGGAGACTTTGAAGTACCACTCTGAAAATTTAATTTCAGCCTCTGCTATTATGCAAAATATAACAAGGTGAAAATTTATTAATATAAAAAATACTGTAGCTCCGTACAGGATGGCTAAATACTATGACAATTATTCATAGACTGATAGAACAGTTTGGGTTGGAAGGGACCTTGACTCTCATTCAGTTCCAACCCCCTGCCCTAGGCAGGGACACCTTCCAATAGACCAGGTTGCTCCAAGCCTGGCTTTGAACATTGCCAGGGATGGTGAAGCCACAGGTTCTCTGGGCAACCTGTGCCAGTATCTCAGCACCCTCACAAGGAATAATTACTTTCTAATGTCTAATCTAACCTTTGTTACCTTCAAATATTCTTATGTTGCTCCTGTAAGAAACAGCAACACTAAGCAGTGAGATTATTCAGTGTATGTGGCTTTTAGAAGTAAAAAAAATTGACCTGAAGGCTCAAGGAATGTTGGTAGTAGAAAAATACATTTCACTGTTAAAAAATTGGAGTAATTTTATGATCTGTTTGTAATGCAAAAATATTTCCATAAGTGTTTAAGAGAGGCGGGGTGTAGGACAACACTCTGGGGTGTTCTTTGTGTAAGGCACTTAATATCAAACTTGTTTTCCTTTTAGAAAGTTTGGATGATGAATGTGCTTGTAATAACTTTCTTAAAATCAACAGAAATACAAATCCTTTCAAGTGATAATGTCACATATTCAACTCCCTGGAACTAATATGTTCAGTTGGATCTTACTTTGAAGAGTACCATGATACCAAGTAGCATACCATCAGGTTTATTTAAAGAGATGACCAGTGAATATGTGTTCTGTCTTCTGTTTTCTAGTATCTCTATTATTCATGTCTCTCTTGGTTTCAGTTCTCAGTGATTTACTTTTTTTTCCCTTCTCTCTGTGTTTTGTCTACATGATCTCTTTCCACCCTGCTTAGTTTTATCCTGATTTATTCCTTTATGTTTTTCTTTATGTATGGTTGGATGAACACAGAGCTGAAAGGCTGGACAGTAGAAGATGTCTGTATCTGCTGCTGTGTATGTGGGTGAAGGCTGATGGTAGGTGGAGGATGTGGAAGGCCACCCAGTCTAGCTTTTCCTGTACTGTATCTTGCTGTGTTGTTTAGGTTGTTCTTGATTTGTGTGTGGAGTGTTGTGTTGCTGTCATAGTGTTTTTCCAAGGCAGAGATACTGTTCAGAGTTAAGGTTAAAGTTGTTTGATGGAACTGGCAAAGTTGTTATGTGCAGTGAAGCTGTATGACTAAATGTGCAGCGAGGCTTTGTTTAACTAAACTCTACTTCTGATTTTAAAATTCAGGCTTTTTTTGTTTTATTTGGGTTTTTTGTTTGCTTGTTTGTTTTTCGTTTTGTTTTGGTTTTTCCCCCCCAAGGCTATGCTCCTGAAAAGGAGGCAGCTTGCACTGTCTGTGAGAAAAGCTGTTGGGCAAGCTATCTCAATCACATGCTGAAGTACCACACACGTCATTCTCGGCCAGAGTGAATTAGTACAGCTCTAATAATGTGGCAAATCACTACTGCTTCGTATTGAATGAAAATGCCATTCTACCTGCTGCTGCTCTAAGTGCTTTGGAAGTAGAGACTGTATTTGTGTTCATTTTCTTTCCTTTAACACTGTAATCTCTCTGTTAAAGACCTGCATATGGTAGTAAGGAAAAGTGATTTGGGAGAAGGAAAAAATCCGGAGGAGAGCGGAGTTCTTCTGTTGGTTCCCCTCCATTTCTGTAGGGGTCTCACAATATTCTGTCAGTTTATCCTAATTGTAGCTCTTCAGTAGAAGAAATGGAGGGGGTTTAATCTGCAACTGCTGTTGTTCAGAGTAGTGCCAAACTTTCCGAAGTTGGTAATGAGGTGTCTAGAGCTAGCAAGGCAAGCTGTTGGACTGTGTGTCCACCTGAACCTTGTCCTCCCCGCAGTCTTGCATATTATGGAGTTCTCACCTTGGAGGGGTTTGATGGCTTGGTTGTTGATCTGGAGAGATGTGGGAAGGCAGTGGTGCTGTGTGAATACAAACTGGAAAGTAATAGTAGTTTTAGAAATCCTGATTATCATGCAGAATAGATTTATAATAATGCAGAATAGATTATAATCGTGCCTTAGATTGGGAGTGTTTCATTATGGAAGGCATTAAATCCAGTAGGAGCAAGGGTGTATGTGTTCAACTGTATTGGAAGTGTGTATTTGCAAAAAGGATTTCTGTGATGGAAAAGCTAGAATATACTCCTTCTTGATGGTTGCAGAGCTGAAATCAGTTGCTGAGTTTCTGATGAAACGTAAGTGTTACTGTATCAAAGGCAAGCAGAGGTTTTATCACTGCTGCCACCATGAGGTGTTGAGTGTCTGAGGTAATACATGTAAGACAGGAAGGAGGCATGAGCTTCTCAGGGCACACACTTGTGTTTCCAATAGAGAGGAGCTGGAAATATGATCAGTAGCTCTACTGCACTGCAGCTTATGCAGCTGTTTCCATATGGATAAGTCTAAAAGTTACCTTTTCTCCCTTCTGTAAGTTGTAGTCCTCATGACCCGCTAGTCAATCTCTGGGGTGACTTTAGGTTTCATGTAGTTTAAGGGGAACTTTGGTTCAGCACTGACAAGTGTGTAGCTAACAACAAAGTATCTTAAGACAATCTGTTTCTTGTAGCTTGCTTAATTCCTTGTTGTAGCTTTCATAATCTCAGTGATTCGTGCAATACAGTGGTCAGCTAAATTAGTTGAATTGGAAACAGAAGTGAAATACAAACTCTTGGAGTGCTTCTTGCACATGAAAATCACAGCTAGCTATTAATGCTTGTGAGAGGAGACTTTTTCTTTGCTAGCTAAAGGCTTTACTGTTAAATACATACACTATGGCCCAAAAATCATGGAGCAGTTTGACCTGACCACTACAGTTATGTAGAAACAGACATATGCTGGAGATGGACTTTAGAGAAGTCTGGAAAAGTGGATGGGTTGCTGTATTACGAATACTTCACTTAAATTGTTTCTCCATGTGTGTAACAGTTAACTTCTGCAACCTGAGCAAGGTCTATACTGTCTTAAGTGGAAAACTCGTGATATTAGCAGGTATTTTAATAAGATTTTTGTTTGCTTTTATAATTTTGAGATTTATCTTTGCTGTTCTTACACTTGGATCTGATTTGGAGTAATGAGAAAAGAAAGGTACAAACAAGCAAAATTACTACTATTTTTTAAGTTGTCCCATGTGTCCTCATTTATAAGCACTTTTTGGAGAGGATCCTGGGAGATTCCTGACCTGAAACAGAAAGAATGAACTTTCTACCTTATTGTTGGAGGGTTTTTCTGTCTATGCATTCAAGTAGAAGAGAGCAGAAGTACCTGAAACTGTAAAGGGTAGGTGGAGATACTGTGCTCTGTCAACCCCTGTTGCCAGCAAGGATGGAAAAATTCATCTGCCACCAGATACTGTAAAGCAATGTTGTAATGTTATATATTGGGAAGATTTGACATGATAGACAATTCCTGACTTTAAAATCCAGGTTTCTGTCCCTTGTTTTTGAAGTAGCAGGGACCTTGGAAGTTCATCTAGTCCAGTGCTTAGCTCAAAGCAAGTTCAACTTGATCAGGTCAACCTTGCTAGTCAGTCTGACAAGTGGACACATTGTGGGTTTACCCCAGCACACTATAGATGTCTACAATTGTCTCTTCTCTAAAATTGTGTTTCTTTTTTCATTCTGTAGTCTTAATAGAAGACATTTTTGTCCTTCGTTTGCGTTGCATTTTCCAAATTTGTTTTAGTAAATTTATGGTAAAATTGTTTGATATTCATTCTTCAAAAATACTACTGTAATACTGGTTTTGCACAATAATCCTGTGATTGGGCCCAATTCTTTAACCCAGGTTAGTCAGTTACTGTACAGCTGTTATATCTAAATGTGTTCTGGAAATAGGTTCACTCTGGTGTGCAGCCCAGAGTGTTAAGTATGATCATAAAACTGTTTTTTCTACCACTAAGTAGTTCTAAACATTAAATGCTTGACAGCTCTCAGGCTTTTTCTGATCATTCTTCTGCTGTAAAGGTAAAATGGTTCATAGAATCCCAGACTGGTTTGGGTTGTAAGGGACCATAAAGTTCCTCCAGTTCCAACCCACTGCCATGGGCAGGGATACCTTCCACTAGAGCCGGTTGCTCCAAGCCCTGTCCAACTTGATCTTAAACACTTCTGAGGATGTCTGCTAAAACTAGAGAATGAATTGCATAGCACTGTGGTTAGCTTATCTGGTTTAAGTTTGTGTGGCTTCACTTACTTTGGAAATTTCTATTATTGGTGGGTAAGGCTTTGTTTCTTCAAGCCTTTCTAATTTTAATCAGACATTCCATTTACCAAAATTAGTTCAGGGTGTCAGTGCTGCAAGCCACTTTTTTTACTCTCTTTCATAGCATAAATAATTGATTGGGCTTTTCCAAATCGCAATAAAAAACTAAATACCTGAGAAATATCTCCTTGTATTTAATGAGTAAATATTAATAATCTGGTTCTAAATTGTCATTATTTGAAATTGCAGAGTTTACCTGTGGGGAATGTTTAATGATCCGCTAGCTTCCAAATTTCCTGGAAAGGTAGAGAATAATTTGCCTGGAGTATTTCTTTACACAATAGGCAAAAGTTAAATGTGCTCCTTGACTACTTCAGCATTCATATTTCTGGTAGTAAGATGTATTTCATCTGCAGTTCACTGGCTTTATTGGGACATGAAGGCAGATGCTGTGACTAGGAGGTAGCAGGCAGTAGTGGTCAATGCATTGCCCATCGCTTACTACCAGTTAGAGAGCCAAGGTAATGTTTTTATGTAGATTCATGCTGGAAGAAACAGGCTTTCAAAAGTGATCCTTGAAGACAGGCATTCGAATGCTTTGTTAATTAGCATGTGACTGAAACACTGACAAACAAAAATGTTTCTGCATCCTTATTAAAGTGGTATTTGAAGATTTGTTTATACAGTTCCTAATTGTGGTGTCTGTTCATGTAAAGCATCTATAAAATTTCCCTTGGAACAGATTTGATTAACTCTGACTAAAGGTCTGGCATCAGAAAAATAAGTAGGGTTTAGCTTTCAATTAAGGTAGTTGCAAAAATGGTGCAAAGGAGCTTCCCACAGTGCCTGTCTTTCCCATCTGGCTACAGCCCTGTGCTCTTAATCCTTCACTTTGATAAATGCTAGAAGTCACTGAGTCTCTGCGTGTTTGACTCAAAAATGATAATAGTAAGTCTAGCTGTATGAAATGATGTTCATGCATATCTGCCTTCTGCTATTCTTAATTAAATTAAAACTAAGAGAAGATACAACTCCAAACAGGACAGACTGTGGTGAGCAGTGACTTACACTGGGAGGGGATCAGTGCAAAAGCTCTGACTGTGGTTTATGCCTGATGTTAATTATTGATAGGCTATGGAACATGAGTGCAAAACAAATGGGGAAAATGAAATGGTAACTAGTCCTGTGCTCCTGAAAATTAAGGATTAGAAAATTTCCCTTGGACTAGGAGTTAAAAAGCATGTACCTTTGCATATTTGCAGTGCTGTCCTGTGGCGTTTAGTATCGTCTGGTTCTGTTGCTTTGTGCTGTGCAAAAGCTGGGAAGAAAATGAATATTGCTGGAAGAGGTTAGTTTTAGATTAGTCATTAGGAAGAAGCTCTTCCCTGTGAGGGTGGTGAGGCCCTGGCATGGGTTGCCCAGAGAAGCTGTGGCTGCCCCATCCCTGGCAGTGTTGAAGGCCGGGTTGGATGGGGCTTGGAGAACCTGGTTAGTGAAAGGTGTCCCTGCTTGTGGCAGGGAGTTGGAGTTAGATGAGTTCTAAGGTTCCTTCCTTGAGGGGCTTCCAAACCACTCTCACTCCATAATTACTTTATCTGCTGTTATCTGATTGCTAAAAAGCATCAGTTATGAACTCTTATCACTGTTTTGGTAGTGTAATACTAATATTTGTCAACTGTTCTCCTGTTTGTGTTCTGACTGACACAGGTTTATTGTGCCTTGGGGCAAGGCATCAACCTACTCTTTGTTTCCATTTGTGTGCTTGTACAGTAAAAGTAATACATTCCTTAAAATCAGTTTATTTGGCTGGCCTTTTGAAGTGACAGGCAGTAACTGATGTAGGTGTGTTGCAGAGATGCATACAAATTGTGATGCAGAAAAGTATATCAAAACTGAACCATGGAGCCATAATGTCATCTAGGAATTCCCTAGGTTGTGTTGACGCTGTTGAACATCCATAACAAAAGAGATCTGAGAAACAGGAAAATGAAGTTTTTCCCTGTGGTGTTCCAGTGTTCAGCTGCTACTAATTTGCTGTGTTATTTAGGCCTTCTGTGTGTGATAAGGAAGAGTAATGGGTCCCTTGAAATGCAAAGTTTTGATTAAAACTTTCACATTCAGCCAGGTTTTGCCTAAGCTTTATTTAGAAACAGCTCAACAATGTGTTGTGTCCCTTATAAGAAGTACTGGAAAAGGTGTGTTACCAAAGAAACAGTTTTACCTGAAAATGTTGGGATTATAAAATCTCTTCAATTACTGGGAGAGTCCTGAGTTTCCAAATGGTTATGGGAGAAGATACAACCTTTTAATGGGAAAGGTCAAGCATGAGAAGACAATTGATCTAGGAACAGATCTGTAGTCCTTGGTGCTTGGTGTTTCTTTGGAATACTGGGCACTCTGCTCCGATGTTTTCCGGAAGGGTGTGAAGGAAAGTAACATAGTACAATGAAATAGGCCACTGGCAGTTATCCTTTTTATACTTGCTAAAAAGAGGATTAATTCATGTAACTAATTCCAGATACAAAGTCAAGGTAGAGCTGGGGCATATAAAAGGGACAAACATGTCTGTTTGGAGACCTGCTGGCTACTATTGGGATGGTGCTGTTTAACATCTTTATCAGAGACATGGACAGTGGGAATGAGCACCTCAGGAGGTTTTCTCATGACAGCAAGCTGTGTTGTGCAATGGACACTTTGGAGGGAAGGTATGGGACCCAGAGGGACTTGGACAGATGGGATGCTGCAAGCCTCATGAAGCTTAACAGGGCCAAGTATAAGATCCTACACCTGGGTTGGGGCAATGCCAAGCACAGCTAGAGGCTGGGGGAGGCTGGATGGAGCAGCCCTGAAGAGAAGGACTTGAGGGTGTTGGGTGATGAGAAGCCCTTATGGCCCAGCAGTGTGTGCTTCAGCCCAGAAACCAAGGACTATATCCTGAGCTGAATCACGAGCAGCGTGGTGCCCAGGTCGAAGGAGGGGATTCTCCCCCTCTACTGCACTCTGGTGAGATCTCCCCTGCAGCCCTGCATGCAGCTCTGGGGCAACAACACAAGAGAGACATGGAGCTCTTGTAGGAAGTCCAGAAGAGGCCATGAAGATGCTCTGCGGGCTGGAGCACCTCTGCTCTGGACAGAGGCTGAAAGAGCTGGGCTTTCTAGCCTGGAGAGAAGGCTCCAGGGAAACCTTAAAGCATCTTCCAGTACCTAAAGGGACTGACAAGAAATCTGGAGAGGGGCTTTTGACAAGGGCCTGTAGGGACAGGACAAGGGGGAATGGCTTTAACCTGACAGAGGGGAGACTGAGATGAAACATTAGGAAGAAATTCTTCCCTGTGATGATGCTGAGGCCCTGGCACAGGTTGCCCAGAGAAGTTCTGGCTGCCCCATCCCTGGCAGTGTTGAAGGCCAGGTTGGCCAGGGCCTTAAAAGTCCTTCTCCAGAGGCATTCTTGTTGAGACTGGTTGAAAAAGGAGGAGGGACAGGGTAGAAGGGGCATGAATGGACACAGTGAGTGACAGGTTGAACAGATATGTTGACTGTCCTTAAAGACCTCATCCATTTCAATGTATCCCTTAAAATAAGAATGTTAATAGGTTTTGGTCCAAGTTTGGCTAACTGAACTAAAACTGCAAGAAGGGGGCAACCTAGGAAAAAGAAGTTATTAATCTGGAACAGAAAAGCTTTAGAAATTCACTGTTGTACAAAGGTGATTGACTGTTGGCCATGAGGAATATTGGATACAAGTAAAGGAAAAAAGTAATTATTTTTCTAATGGAAAGTTTATGTCTTATATTTTTTGAGACTGTGATAGCTTGATGAGTCATTGCTGTAAAAACACCATGAGTTGATCTATTTCTGGTAAAACAAATCAAAGAGAATGGAAACCCAGATTTTGGGGTGATTTAGATACTCTCCTTACCCCGTGAGTCCAGTGAGATCAGAGTTTAAATCAGGTCAGCATTTGGACTAGTTTTTTGGACAGTTCATCAGTTAAAGAGCAATTTTGTCAGATATTTTAGGGAAACCCTGCTGCTGGGTTTTACATCCTTGTGGTGAAAGCTGCACGGGCTTAATGACTCAGAAGACTGAGTACTGGCTGGAGTGAGCTTCTGTAATACAAAAGGTGAACACAAATATTCAAAGTTATCCGAAGAGATGGCTATATCCTGAACTCCTGCTTGATAGCACTAGCAGCAAGGGTGTTTTAAGTGTGCTTAGGTGGGAGATCTCACTGGAGTGCCAGGAAATGGACAGTCCTCTAAGTACCAGTTGGCATTAATTTGTGATGGAGCTGATGACAGGGCTGTCAGTGTAGTTCCAGAAGCAAGCAGTGAGTTTGAGGTGAGCTTTCTCTAATTTTCTCCTTCAGTAAATACCAGTCTGAAATCTTAATGGAAAACAAAGTCACATTTTTATACCAAGAATGTCAAGTCGTTTTATAGTTTTAATGAGCATTGCTCTGAGCTATGTTATAATGAAATTTGCTTAAAAGTAGAACAGGCTGGTGATACTTGGCAGGACGATGTGGCATATGGTAAAACAGTTGTGATGTATTGGCAAGGGCTCTCACTTTTGGGAAGAGTGGCTTTCAGCACAGTGGACTGTATCTTGATATTCAGGGTTTTATGGGGAGAAACCTCGGGCGAAGCGTTGTACATGGGCTGTTGTGAAAGGTAAGGCCTTTCAATAAGTATAGGACAGGAAGCATTCTATCTTACTCTGTTTTTCCTGTGGCAAGTGACTTTGGTCTAAATCTTTACTCTGTTTATCACCTTTTAGAAACATCAAAATACTCAGTAGGTTAGAATTTAGTGAGTGTTTTAAACTTGCACTAGATGGGATTTCTGGGACTGATGGCCCCTCTTCTTTCATTGTAGTTGTGTACATATTCATATGTTGGTTTATTGCACTTAATATCCTGCAAAAACTACTGTCAGGACAACATCATGTGGTCTCCTCTCCCAAGTAACAAGGGATAGGACAAGAGGAAATGGCCTCAAGCTGCACCTGGGGAGGTTTAGACTGGATATTAGACCAATTTCTTCCCCAAAGCATGGTGAGACATTGGAACAGGCTGCCCAGGGCAGTATGGCTCCTCCTGCTTTTGAACAGGTAAAGACTTCTTTGTAGAAGGGGACTTTATTAGAGTTATGACAGCAGGCAAGCAGATGACATAACCATGCTTGATCATCCTAGAGCAGTACACCAGTATTATCCTTTTGTGGCCAACATATAGCACTAATATGCAGCTTGGAATCTTAAAAGTACCTGATTGGCAGCTTCCTATTTTGCTTGTCTCTCATCCTTACATTATCATATTTTTCACTGAGTGTAAGGCCTTAAAGTGTGTGTGTGTGTGTATCTGCACATCAGCCTAGATACAGAGCTGAAAAGCTAAGTTGGACAGGGCTTGGAGCAACATGGTCTAGTGGAAGGTGTCCCTGCCAGTGGCAGGGGCTTGGAACTAGATGAGCTTGAAGGTCCCTTCCAACCCAAACCAGTCTGGGATTCCATGAAAACTGGAGTACAGAGGACTCAAAAAAAATGAAATGCAAAGTACTTCTGTTTATATTACGGTCAAAGTTGATGACCCCAAATTGTGATTGTTGTCCAGCTTAATGCTATGAGTCTCAAGTGTATTTTTAATGCAGGGTGTGTGGGGGAATCCAAAACAAGATGATGTTCTTGTGTTTTGTTTTTTTTTTTTTTTCTGGGAAATATTAGAAATATACAATTACTTTAAGATTTCCCGTGCTGTTGATTTACTGAGATATGTAAAATAGTAATTAATCTAAATGATCTTAAGGTCCTTTCCCACCCTAACTGTTCTATTATTCTATGATTCTATCTGAAATGCTGTGCTTCAGGTTCTGCTTAGCTTAGCAGATTTTATTAGCATGTTGTTCTTTGCATGGGCAGCCATAGCTGAGAATCCCTGCCACTAGCCACAGAAGGATTATGGTTCTGTCATGGTTTCTTAGTTGCTTGAAGAAATAATGGGACTGAACTTGTGGTGGATGTATGGGTGTCTGCGTATGTAGAATCATATAATTTCAGGTTGGAAGGGACCTCAAGGATCACCTGGTCCAATGAAAGTGTGCTGGCCATTTCTATGGCTAAAACTGCTCTTTATTCCCTGTATCACATGCTCAAGCTGTTAAATAAAATCCTTTTTTACTTGCTACCAAGAAGTTCTGGTATTTTGAGAACACTTTATACCTGGTCATGTAGGCTCTGGACAGGCAGTATATTTGATGGAACTTTAAATAGTTCTTACTTCCATGATGTATTGGAGATGATGTTTTTTCTTGGCTCATTATGCTTTTGGGGCTGTTTTTGTCAGAATTCAGTGTTGTTGGGATCTGAAGAAAGGATTATGTAAATCTGTTGGATATTTTAAAGGGTACGGCAAAGCTGAAATACCGCAGTACTCTGAGGAGAGGTTCCTCGCTAGTGGTGCACATTCCAGGTCACATGGATGGTGCTGCTGTACAGAAGTAGCAATTACTTTCACAGTTTGGTTAGATGTTAACCTATATTACAGATCTCTGGCCATGTCCCAGACTCATGGGCTCATGAGTTATTAGCCTATTTTTTTTAAATGAAAGATTCTTGTCCTGGTGGTTGCAGAGCATGAAATAGAGTGCTCTGAAAAGTAACTTAGAGGGCAGAGCTTTCGTGAGGCAAATGCCCTTTGAATTAGGGGCACAGCTAGAAGCTGGGTTCATTACACTGATCTGCAGGCATGTGTGGAGAGGTGGGTCTGCCAAAAGTCAAGGTAGGAGCTGAAGTCGGGATTGTCCTCATTTGAACTCGTTGCTTTTTAACTAATAACTCTGGACCACAACTTTGAGGATATGTCATGGTTTGAACCAAGCTGCACAACTCGTTCACTCACTCTCCTTCTTTCTCCCCCAGCTCCCGGAGAGTTGGGGAGGAGAATCCAAAGAATGTAGCTCCCACGGGTTGAGATAAGAACAGTTTAATAACTAAGTTATAACACAAATCACTACTGCTACTACTACTAATAATAATGATAAAGGAAATAAGTGAAGAGGATACAACACCTCACCAGCCACTGACCCATAACTCACCCCACCCTGCCCGACCGAGCACTGACCGATACCTCCTCCAATCCTCAGAGTCCTAGCCCTTCTGGATCACCCTCTGTTACATCCTGGGCATGACATGCTATGGTATGAAATACCTCTTTGGCTAGCCTGGGTCAGGTGTCCTGTCTCTGCTTCCTCCTGGCCTCCCCTCCTTCCCTGGCAGAGCATGAGACTCACAAAGTCCTTGGACAAACCAAACATTTGAGCAGTAACTCAAAACATACATGCTATCAGTACCGTTCCCAACCTGAAAGTCAAAACACAGCACTGCACCAGCTAAGAAGGAGAAAAAATGACTGCTACTGCTGAACCTAGGGCAGGATATCATAAAACAAGTTTTCAGTGTTATCTATATCTGATCCAATTGTCATTTTTGTGCAAAGCTAAGGATAACTGGGCCTGATTTTATGTCTTTAGAATTTAAATTATTCTCTGGGTTTTTTTTAAGGAAAAAAAATAATTGTTCTTACTCCCCCTAGAAGTGCTGAAGTCTTTCTTCTGTTCTCTGTATGTGTATAAATATTTATATATAGCTGATCTTTGGGTTCTGTAGGTATAACAGAGGTGTCTGTGTCAAAATATCAAATTATGATTGCCTTATTTGTTGGGGGTTTTTTTGACCAGAATGCTACAGGAAGGTTGTAAGTTTTCTTTGGTTTTTTCCACCCCCTTGTTTGTGGGCAGTGGGAGGGGATTCCAGTAAGTGAAATGTATAGGTTACTTAGGATTCATCTCCTGAAATTAGCTTCATGAATTTGAATTGCTACTATTGGATGTTTTGCAGTAAAATCTTAAGAATTTCTTCTTAGTGTTTGGCAAGGATATTGTGTTTGTTGTCCAGATGCAGCTTTTCAGTGTGGGCACATGCTGAAGACCTTAAGCCTTCAGTGTAAGGGATCAGTTAGGACTTCCATTGACATACATTGGACACTGATTTGAATGGTTCTGCAAGTTAGATCTTGGTATTGTAGCACAAGTAGGAAGGCAAGATGATGCTTCATTACACCAAGGCAATTAAGTGTGTAGAGTTTAAGTGTGGAGCAAGTGACAGTTGACATAGTTTGAATAGGATTATGTAGTTTTATTGTAACTTTACCTGCCTGTGGCCAGTGGGGAATGTACAGTGTGTATGCTGAGCACTCCTAAGAGTGGGGGGTGCCACATAGCTTCTGCCTGAAAGAATATCTAGTCTGTAACAGGTTTCTTGGTCCTGTTACTGACATGTACAGTTAAATGCTAGATCTGTTGGTAGTAGTAGTGCTAAGGTGAAAATTAAGTAGCTGATAATATGTTGATAGCTGTGATGACTGATGCTTTTGGATTAGTTTGGTTTAACTGGCTAAATAGGGTTTCATAGAATGATTTAGGTTGGAAGGGACCTAAAATGAACTGTGTTTTGATCATTAAGAACATGAACATTTCTCTTGGCAGATAGAAGTGGTATTCCCCTTTTTCCATTACAGAACAAGTAACTGGAGTGGGATGAGGAGGAGAGGGAGTTCAGTAGTGGATTGGTGGTTGCTTTAATATTTGGTGTGTTCATTCTTTGTGGCTACACTGTGGAAACTACTATATCTGTGAAATGTTTCATACCTGTTCTACCTTACTTTATCCAAGTGAAATATTTTCCTGGGCAAATGCTACTATCTTAGTATTGGCTGTCTTCGATGCAGGATTTCCTCTTTCCTCTGTGCTCTCAAAGTAGACTTACAAGGCAGCTGCTAAAGGGAGAACACTGCCATCAGCACTAATATCACTGAGAGTTTCTAGAGCAGGAAATAGAATTAGGATGGGAAACTAAACTGCAGAAGAGAACAGCTGATTTGTTCCTAAGGGGGAGAAGTAAGTTAAAACAGCCGTTTGCATTCAAGTGTGGGCCTAGAGAGCAATGCAGCTTTGTTACTGACTTGGACTCTAAGGAAAAAATTACTGCGTTAGAGGGACTGAAGGTACATAGTAAATAAATTATGTAGAATATCACTTATGTGAAGTGGGGAGTTTAATGGCTAGCTCACCATAGTGCTGTCAGATAAATGGACCTGGGGAGAAAGATTCTGAAACTTAAAACTGGCTTTTACTTTTTAAGCCTTCTTAGGCATTGGTTAACTGTAGCAATTGAAATAAACAGAATCCTTGAAACAGAAGGAATGATTGTGGTCCTTCAGCTTTGATCTCTGGAAATGAGGCTATAGTTATACACTATACAGAGTATGTATTGTATTTACATGTTTTCAGTTTATCTGCCATCAATCCCAATGTGCAAGAAAGTAATTTTGGTGACTGTGTGACAGAAGAATTCTCATCCCTTGTTTAATATTGGTCAAATGTTCTTGTCAGTCTGTTTTCTCTAATCCTTGTATTAGGTGCCTGCCTCACCATTATGCGTGGTGAACTTCATGATGCTACTGAGTGTCAGGAACTATAAATGTGAAAGAACTAAGTAGTTAGAAAAAGTATGTCTTTGAATCTGAAGAAGAACAAAATATTCCAGAGAGCCTGTTTTGAAGAGCCAGTGGCTTAAGATCTCTGCCTTGCTGTCTAATCTTCCCTTTCTTCTGAAATGACTAACATGTCACTGAAAGTGAAGTACTTCAGTGTAGTTGCATCATTATTCTCTGCATGCTTAGCCATGATACTTTTGCTAGCATGGAGTGGCAGACTAACAAGAGAGGTTCAGGTCTTTTATAAAACTAACAGAACTTCCTGTACATAGCCTGAAATGTCAAATATTTTTCCGAGGTTATATAAGTCTTTTTGCTTTATCCTCGTAGGTCTGGCTTTGTGTGTTTAATGTATAAAGATGATCTAGTAGTGTTTCTTGTACATAGCTTATTGAACAAGACCAGGCTGAGCTAGGCAAAGGTACATAGCAGACAATGAAAAATACCATTGTCTTGCTGGGTTTTCTTTAGCTTTTGAAAAGCTGATATTAGGGATGTGATTGTAATTAATATCTGCAGACTGTTCTTTCTTATGACTGGATGAAGTTGGATGGGACCTCCAGAGTTCACAGCATTCAGCCCCTCTGCTCAAGCAGAGGCACCTAGAGCTGGTTGCTCAGGACTTTGTCCAGATGGCTTTTGAGTATCTCCAAGGATAAAGACTCCGCAACCTCTGCGGACAACCTGTGCCAGTGCTTAGTCACCAGCAAAAGAAGTGTTTCTGATGTTCTGACAGCACCTTCTGTGTTCTAGTTTATGCCCACTGTTTCTGGTCCTGTTGCTGGCCACCACTGAAAAGAACTTGGTTCCATTTTCTTTAGACCTTCTCTTCATGTATCCATATACATAAATAAGATCCTCCCTGTACCTTTTCTAGGCTTAAAGGTCCCAGCTCTCTTATACTGAGATGCTTAAGTCGCTTAATCTTTTTAGTGGCCCTTTGTCTCTCTCAAGTAGCTCCGTATCTCTTGTACTGAGGAAGGTGTCACCCCTTGTGGTGGTGGGGTTATAACTAGTGAGTTTAAGGTCCCCTTCAAACCTGAACCAGTCTTTGATTACAGAACAACTTGCTCATTTCCTCTGGTTTTATAACTCCAGGTTTTGAGAGAGCCTTGTTTGATGAAGCTTGTCAGAAGTCCATAGGTTTCAGTGAATGATAGTCTTCTCTAGCAGGATATCTAAACTGGGGAGTAAGGGTTTCTCCAAAATGCTGTGTGATTATGCCACTGAAGCATTATATCTTAGCTGTCTGGATACTCAGTTTAAAACCTGTCTACACTCAGTATGGGGGAATTTTCCTGTATCAACACTCATTGTAACAGTGATATGGATGAGTTGACTGCACTGCTGATTTACTCCAGGTCTTGGAATTGATTTGTGGTTGTAACTTGGCACAATTTAAACCTCTGGCTAATTTTGACTATTACTCTTTGCTCATCTCTGCCAATGAAGTAAGATAGGCTTTTCCAATGAAATATTCTAAATACCTGGTACTCATAGAGGACGTTTCTTCATAGCTCATTGGTTTTATGTAGGCTGTCACAAGTGAACTACAAAGGCTTCACGACCAGAGAATGTTAGACCTGTAGTGTAAGTAGCTGGAGGATGCACAGGTATTTTTGCTATGTTTTCAAGAGAGAAATGCTTTTGATTAAAACCAAGAAACTAAAGTACCATAGCTTTGAATTAATGCAAAACTAATTTATAATTTATTTTCCTTAGAAGTAAAGAAAGCTTTACTTTACAAGTAGTTAAGGAGCAGAAGTATGGTGACTTTTTTGTCTAGTGTATGAATTGGGAAGTGCTTAAATGCACAGGTAAGGGCAAAACCAAGTACCACTATGAAGAGCAGAGTTTAATTATATGGACAGTGATCCATGTTTTATTTTATTTTTTTAAATGCCATTATTGAAACTGTAAGGTTTTAAATTTGAGGGTATTTTTTAGAGGCAAGTCGTTAACAACTTCTTTATTTCTAACAGTGAGCATGTCTCCCTCTTCCCTTCATGCTACTTGCAGTGTGCTTCTTTGATTGAAGTTATTACAGGAGAAGCTTATGGTTGTTTGATAAGCAGATGGAGAAAGGGAAAGAATTTTCTTCAAGGTGATATACTCATAGCTGTAAAAGTTGTGATTGCTTTGGAGACCAGCAACTGGCTTAAATGCACAAAATGCCATGCATAGCAGATAGATTTGTGTTGCTGGGAGATTTACTTCTTCTCTAAGATTAGTTCTAAGCTTTCCTGTTGATTTATATAGCTTTGTCTTCACATCCGTTTAGGATTCCTGACTGTATAAGAAACCTTTTTGTTGTGTCTTAGCTTGCTTGCATGTCAGAACAGAGTGCAGTAGGGAGGTGCTCTAACTAGTTATAATTGAGCCACCTCAGGTACCAAAAGCTTCTAGCCATGACAGCGTGGATCTGTGTGATTAATTTACTCCTGCCCTCATAAGCTTTGCAGTGCTGCAGTCAGGCTCAGCAGCAGGGTGATTCATTCCTCCTTTTTGTAGAATCTGGGGCTTACAATACATCTTTGCTATAGTAAGATGGGCTGTGTTAATAAAACCAAAAAGGACGTTCCTAAGCAAAATAAAAAGCTTAAGTTTGGAACTGACATACTCCAGCTGTAGCGATGCATCTGTCTAAAACTTGGTGGTGAGCAAGAACAAGAGAGTTCTGTAGCTTCTAACAGTCTTTCACTAGTCTTACAACGATCTTCCAATACCTAATAGGGCCAACAAGAAAACTGGAGAGGGACTTCTCACAAGAGCCTGTAGGAACAGGACAAGGGGGAATGGCTTTAAACTGACAGAGGGGAGATTTACATGAGACATTAGGAGGAAATTCTTCCTGTGAGGCTGCTGAGGCCCTGGCACAGGTTGCCCAGAGAAGCTGTGGCTGCCCCATCCCTGGCAGTGTTGAAGGCCAGGTTGGATGCAGCTTGGAGCAACCTGGTCTAGTGGAAGGTGTCCCTACCTGTGGCAGGGGGTTGGAACTGGATGAGCTTGAAGGTCCCTTCCAGCTCAAACCAGTCTGTGATTCAACTGCATTGGCTTTTCTAAGGCAAACTGGTATGACTGGCTTGTATTGTAGAATGCGGAGTTCTCTTTCTGCATATGTGGTCATGTAGCCTTCAGGGAAGCATGATTTTGTTGAAGCTTAAGGGTGTCACCTCTAATATTTGAATATTATTTAGAAGGATTGTCTCTTTTCAAAGAGCTTCTTAGCCATACAGTGGGGACAGTGAAACCTTTCCTATCTCTACAAAGTTAAAGATGTATAATAATTAATTTTCAAATATACCTGGGAGGTTCTTACTCATGATTGCTTTTTAGGGAATTAAAATTCTTAAGTAGGGGAATAAAAATTCAGTATATTTAATGTTCCACAAAACAAACCAAACACAAATGACCAAACTTTCAAAGGTCTGAGTTCTGGATAGTCCAAGAAACTCTCAAGTCAAAAACCTGTTTTAGGTTTTTATTTTAGATACTACATAAGTATTTATAGTTCAGTCATATGATTTTTATTCTGTATGTGTGAAGGAAATTAACTTTCTGTGCATTTATTTCAGTAAGCAATAGATGTTAGGGAAGACATGTATTAAGCAGACTGGGGAAAAATGCAGTCAGTTCTATGTTTCTGAACTATTTCTGTTCATTTTTTTAAGGGCCAAACCCATCTGTCTCCTTCTGATTTGGATTTCTTAGAACCAACAGCATTAGATTTCTTTTTTTAAACCAAAAAATCCCTGGAAAAAACGCATGTTTTGCAGTTCTGATTTACCAGTGATGCTGTGTAGCTGGTGTCTGCTACCTCCTTCAGTCCTATTAAAAGCATTGGTAAAACTATTTCCTGCAAATCTCAGAGGTGGAATGCCAGAATATGGCGTTAGAAATAAGACTTATTAAGTTTGTTTCTCGCTATTCTTTTTCTTTATATAAAATGTCTTTATATATAAAATGTTATTTCTGTGGAGCTGTTCATGTCTTCATAGGCAAAATAGTTTAGTTGTGCAGTCTGTACAGACTTCTGATATTTTTTACTGAAAGGAAAAAATCTTTTAGTAGAAAGCTGCCCTGTTGCTTGTTTCTCAAATTTAGAAATTTAATAGCAGTGAACAGGATAAAAGCATGTCTATGTCAGACCTTGCAGAAAAAGTCTTCTCTCCTAAAAAATAATTGCATTAAAGCAATACAGATTTATTTAGGAAAATTGTGCTAAACTAGTAATATTTGCACAATTAAAGCATGCCTGAAGGTTTTATCATAATTGTTCTCGGTTAAGCAGTAGCAGTAATTTTTTTTCCTTCCTAGTATCTGGTGCAGTGCTGTGTTTTTGACTTCAGCCTGGGAACAGCACTGATAACACCAATGTTTTCAGTTGTTGCTCAGTAAGGTTTACTCTGATCAAGGACTTTCTGAGTCTCATGCTCTGCCAGGGTGGAGGGGAAGCCAGGAGGAAGCAGAGACAGGACACCTGACCTAAACTAGCCAAAGAGGTATTCTATACCACAGCATGTCATGCCCAGTATATTAACTGGGGGCAATTACCCAGAAGGGTTAGATAACTGTTTGCGGCAGGCTGGGTATCAGTCGGCAGG
This sequence comes from Melopsittacus undulatus, assembly GCF_012275295.1. Lineage (NCBI taxonomy): Eukaryota > Metazoa > Chordata > Aves > Psittaciformes > Psittaculidae > Melopsittacus > Melopsittacus undulatus. The sequence goes on along the minus strand of NC_047529.1, from coordinate 110,444,202 downwards.
TGGTGAGTGGTTGTATTCTCTCCCCTTGTTCTTTCCATTATCATTATTATTACAGGTGGTAGCAGTAGTGATTTGTGTTATACCTTAGTTACTGGACTGTTCTTATCTCAACCTGTGGGAGTTGCATTCTTTTGATTCTCCTCCCCATCCTGCTGGGAGCAGGGGGAGGAAGCGGGGGAGTGGTTGAGCGGCTGCATGATTCGGGGTTGCTGCCTGGGCTTAAACCACAATGCATAATGAAGGTGCAAGGTCCTTCACCTGGGCTGGTACAGTCCAAACCACAGATAGATGCTAGTCAGAGCCTGGATTGAGGCAGCCCTGAGGAAGACGACTTGGGGCTGTTGGGTGACAAGAAGCTCCCTGTGACCTGGCTTCGGTGTGTGCTTGAGCCCAGAAACCAGCAACTGTGTCCTGGGCTGCATCCCCAGCAGTGTAACCGGCAGCTCGAGGGAGGGGATTCTCCCCCTCTGCTTTGCTCTGGTGAGACCTCCCGGTGCAGCCCTGCATCCAGCTTTGGGGCAACAACATGAGGGATGTGGAGCTGTTGGAGTGAGTCCAGAGGAAACCATGGAGATGCTTTGAGGGCTGGAGCACCTCTGCTCTGGACAGAGGCTGAGAGAGCTGGGCTTGTTCAGCCTGGAGAAGATAAGGCTTCAGGGAGTCCTTAGAGCAGCTTTCAGTGCCTAAAGAGGCTGACAGGAAACCTGGAGAGGAATTTAGGACAGGACAGGTAGGGGTAGGTGGTAGCCACAAGTATTATCTGTAGCGGCTGCTTTCTGACCCTTCTGTCCCAGTCAGGTGCAACAAGCAAGATGATCAGGGTAAAAAGAAACATAGGGAGAATAATCACATTTAAGGTGTATGCATAGCAGCATCATTTTGGGAAATTTCCCTGTCTTCCCTGTCAGCACTCTGTCACAGCGGTATGTAACAAAGGATGTGCTAGTTGGAACATTAGTGATGTATAGAAAGCATGGAGGGCAGGAGGTGGCAACACAAAGTTCACATTACTTGGAAAAAATAAGCTTTTATCTTTCTGCAAGCCTGCTTCCTACAAATACCTCACTTTCCGGGTGTGGTTTTCTTTATGAACACATCCTGTTCTGTTCAGCTCAGTCTCTCTGAATGAAAACAGAAATCAAGCAGTTCAGAGGGAACTTCCTGATGACAAACAGGGAGATAGTGTGGACTGTGAGAGAAAAGGAGCTTGTGCAAAACTCGCTTTCAACAAATCTAAGAAGGTAATAACTTAGTTCAGCAGAAGACTGAAGTACAGCTTTTGAAAGGAGGAAGTTGCACATTATAGTTAATGGGTAGGCTTCATGCTCCTGACCTGCTGTGGCAAGGATGTTCAGTAGCTCTGAAGGGAACTGCAACAAATGGAGTGCTGCAAGTGCATACAGCTGAGAAGTACTTTGAAAATGTTGATTTCTAGCGTTCAGTATGGTTTGTAGTTTAAGTTGGGTATTGTTTGTTGCTAAATTCAAACACAGTTTTCATTTTATGGTACATGGCAGCACTATCCTTTTAAGTGTTAGTAGTTCAAAGGCCTAAAACATTCATTTGCAGGTTTGTAGGGATGGTGGAAAAAGGAAAGGATAACCATGCAGCAGAATAAGAAAGGTATAATAAATCCAGGCATGGCTGGCTGCTCTGGAGTTGACTGTTAATGAGGCATACATGCGAGGTACCTCAGGTAGAAACAGAGTGTTCTGAATTGTCTCTGAAACATCTGTAAGGAGTTCTGAAGGCATATAGCTTCTGGAAATCACTTACACAGCTGGCTTTGACAGGAAGCTTTTCTGAGTCATTACAGAACTAAATCATTTTAGGGCCTTGGAGTAAATGTGTTTTGTTTTTTTGCTTTCTAAAGCATGTAAGTCTGGATTTTAAGCCTCTTTCTAAATGAACTTGAGCACTCTTTTTGGTGGGCATCTTATGGGTTTTAATTATTAAATATGCCAAGGCATACAGAAGTTCAGCAATGTGAATGTGTATTCATTAAAGCTTTTTAAGAACATGAAATATGTAGCAGTTTTTTCTCAGTTACTCAATGTTAGGGAAGGATGGCTGTTATCTAATTTTCTAGTAAGTATACTTGTAATAGCTGTAAAGCATTTAGCAGTATAACTTAGAGTTTTGAGAGATCAGTGCATAAATGGACTTGTTTTCACTGTCCTGCAAAAACTAGTTCTGAACTGTAGTGCAAAGAATACATGGAACATCATGAAGTTAGCAGCACAGGAACCAACCATATCCTGGGCTACATCACAACCAGTGCGACCAGCAGGTCAAGGGAGGGGATTCCCCTGTTCTGTTCCACTCTAGTGAGACCCCCCACCCCTGCAGCCCTGCATGCAGCTCTGGGGCAACAGCACAAGGGAGATATGGAGCTGTTGCAGTGAGTCCAGAGGAGGCCACGAAGATGCCTTGAGGGTTGGAACAGCTCTGCTCTGAAGACAGGCTGAGAGAGCTGGGCTTGTTCAGCCTGGAGAAGGCTCCAGGGAGACCTTGGAGCAGCTTCCAATCCTGAAAGGGATGGCAAGAAATCTGGAGAGGGACTTCTGGCAAGGGTCTGTAGGGGCAAGCCTAGGGGGAGTAGCTTTAAACTGACAGAGGTGTCACCAGGTTTAAACCTAAAGTTGAGGCTCTTCCTTTGCAACTGTGCATGTCCCTTTTTTTCTGTCTGATTTTTCACAAAGGTGAAGGTTCCCTTTGTAGAGAGTTCAGCCTTAGCCTGATATCTCTCAGGTTTTCTCCTGTTCTACAACCAGTATCACTTATCACTTTAGGTACAGGGGACCTGTTACATAGCAGCTGTTGTACATATTCTGATAAGGGCCTAGTTTTAGCCCACCACCTGCTAGTTCTGGTCACCAGGCCCTGCAGCTTGAGCCACTTTATGTGTCTTTCTTTCCTCACTCCCTCCCTGTTTCTAATGTTCTATAAACACTTTCTCAATCAGTTGTCTCAGATAACCCAAGAATTTATTAGTGTGGGTGCTGTTTGTGGGTGCATAAAGCTCTGGAAGTTCTGTTACAACCCAAACCATTCTGTGATGTTTCCATGATTCCACCTTGCAAGCTTGGGCTTCAGAGAAGTTGGTCAGCAGAGCTTCTACAGGACTAACAGCTTTCTCTTTCACTCCCATTTTGAACTTCTACTGTCAAGTTAACATCTTTTATTCAAGAGTATAATTTTGCTTTATTTTGCTTATTTTTATTTTTAAAGTACTTTTACATCTGATTCTGGTAGCATGAAGAATTATCTTTGCATTACTATTCATATATTCTTCACTACTACCTACAGCATGATTTAGCAGAGAGAACAGCATCTTCTGTGTCAGAAAGCACCATTCATAAACTCTTAACATCTTACATATTCTGAAATTATCCAAATCCTGATCATAACTGGTTAGAATTGTGAGTATGTTTTTTTAGGAACTCGGATAAACTGTCTTTTTCATAGTTTTGCAATGCAGATATTTTAAAAGAGGAGACATGTCAAAGTGGTTTCTTTTTTGTTAAATTAAACCTTCATTTGCTAGGATGGTTGACCTCAAACTGGCCCGAGTGAGTCTTACGAAGTTGCTCTTATCAGAGAGAAGTCTATTTTTCTCCTTACCAGTGTTCCAACAATCTTTGTATACATCTGCTTTTAATGAGTACTTGTTATTTTTGACAGATGGCAATACCATTTTCTCATGCATGATGTGGTATGTAGTATTGCACACAGAGCTTTAAATTGTCTGTGAAGATTTATTTCCAATCACTGCAGTAAAATACCACCTTATTTACAATTAAATGAAAAACTTTGTTTCTTGGACTCTTCCAGATAAATATTTTAAATGTCACAAATTAGTTGTTTGCTTCAGATACAATGCTTATTTGATGTAGTGTCTTAGTGTTTGCAGGGGTCATGGATGACAATGTGATAACGTGAAACAGGGTTCAAGACCTGGCAGATGCCAGTTCTGGCTTTTAGTCTTCAACTAAAAGCCTGAACTAATGGCACTTATAAGCAAGCTTTTTAAATAGAATACAACTTAAAAATTAAAAATAAAAATTAAAATAAACCCAACAACCAACTTCACAATGCCAGGCTGGTATGGTATTTTGGAGATCCTTCTTCCATGCTCTGTTACATTATATATACTAACTGAGATTACTGATCCAACAGGATATTGGATGTTCTGACATGTTAACACTCTTGAACAGCACATAATCATCTTGCTGCTCACAAACTGAGTAAAGAAGTGAAATCTTACTCAAATAGTGTTTTTTTTTTTAAGTTACTGGGTGACCAAGTGAATGATGCTGACTGTTCCCCAGCACAAGTATCAAATTTACCATTGATGTTGGAAGTGTAACATGTTTTTTTACAAAGACCACACTTGAGCTTTCTGGCCTGGCTTTCAGGGTTTTTAATTTTAGTGATGATTTTTTTGCAGACAGGGAAAAATAACTTTACAATTACAGCTGTATAAACCTTTGCTGATCAGGTGACTGACTCCAAATACAAGTGGATTAAGGAAGACTTTGCAAATTAGCTGATGAGGCTTACATTATGAATATGTTCGCATAATTTCTTTGCATTGGGACTAAGTCTTCCAATCTGTATTTTCTAGCTCTGGCAATAATGCTCTTTTTAAAAGGTCTGTTACTTTGAAGGATGCACCAGAGGTGCTCTTCAACCTTTTATTCATTAATAATTTTTTATTCATTAATTTATTTAAATTCAAGGTCTTTGAGCAATCTGGTCTAGTGAAAGGCTTCCTATGGCAGGGGGTTGGAACTGGATGAGCTTTAAGGTCTCATCCAACCCAAACCATTCCATCCTTCTATGAATTGCAAGTGTGGTGCACACAAACATCTGACTGGTAGCTGAAGGGTGAACCATTGCTAGTGCTGAGTTTGTTGTTCCTGTCCCAGTGCCATGGTGCTTTTCACAGGAGTACTTGTGTGTTTAAGTGCTTGTCTGGGCCTAAGCCAGGGTGTACGTAGGACAATATAGGATGCTGTCTTAAATCACTACTGTGTGACAAATCCTTATGTTGCGAATCGAGATTTCAGTAAGCATATGTGTCTCTCAGGGGCTGCTTGGGAGCTGAGGAGAACAAAAATGGTAAAGGACATATTAAGGTAAGATATAGTAATGTCCCAGATATTGCCATTACTGTGGTTTACCAGTTTTCCCATTAAAAGTTCATGGAGAAATAATGGCCATGATGTCATGTGTCATATAGTGTTGATTAGAGGCCTGCTGAAATAGTTCAGTGTCTGTCTCATAACCTGAAGTCAACCATTTGTGTGATTATTATAACTATTCAGTATTATAATAATGAGAATCTGAACTCCTGTACAAAATCAGGAAGTTACTAGCTATTGAGTGAGATGGGCTGCAAGAAATGTGTCAGGTGAAAGTCTGACCTAAGTTTTCATAGAGCTGTAATTATGGCCTCATTTCTAATGAAATCTTTACTATTGAAAAGTTAATTACAGGAGAAGTCTGCAGTAATCTATGTAGCTGTATTAAGCCTACAATAGTTAATTTACGAGCATCGGGAGTTCACAAAACTAATGCAATCCAGTAAATCCTAAAGACTAGAATCTAAAAAAATAGCAAGCAGGAATGTATTTTCCTGTCTGATTGAGAGGTTGAGGTCAAGCTCTACTAGCAATATATCGGTGATTCCCCCCCAGTAATAGCAGTGTATATTTTTTTTCTACATTATATGCACAGTAAGCTGCACAAAGCTTGGCAAAAACTATCAGCAGGCCAAGTGCGTAAGTACATTAAAAATGTTACTCCTTAGAAAAATGACACTGCAGCATCATGCCAGGACATGGATGGAATTGTGAAACTCTCTCTGTGTGTGTATATGTATATAAACCCTGTTCTGTCTGAGAAACAAAATTATCATAGGTGGGTCCAACTTGTATAATCCAGTCATGCTTGGGAGCCCTCCTTGCCCAGATGATATGATTACTTTTTAAAGCCACATGATGTGATGTACTCATGCTTAATACTGCATTTAGGGGGACAGAAACAGTTGGGAGAATCTTCTCTGCTAGCAGTAAGTTCGAGTGTGTGGAGTTGAACAGCAATTCTTTCATATTTGATGTGTGTTAGAAGGTGGATTATGACTGTAAACTGGGAAGAGAATTGTTTCCAGAATGAAGCATAATGAGAAAACAGGAGATGAATTTTGAGAGTTGTTACCTGCTTTTTGTGTTCCAAATCCATGTAGAACTGCAATGCTCTTGAGCCACTTCTGTGTAGAGTGCTGGGGTCCCCAAGACAAGGGATGTTGGAGATGCTGGAGCAAGTCCAAAGGAAGCTGCAAATCCTGCAAGTGCTGGAGCAGCTCTGCTCTGGAAACAGGCTGAGAGAGCTGGGCTTGTGCAGCCTGAAGAAGAGAAGGCTTTAGGGAGACTGTAGAGCATCCTCTAGTGCCTAAAGGGGCTGACAAGAAAGCTGGAGAGGGGCTTTTGACAAGGGCCTGTAGGGACAGGAGAAGGGAGAATGGCTTTAACATGACAGAGGGGAGACTGAGGTGAGACATTAGGAAGAAATTCTTCCCTGTGACAGTGCTGAGGCCCTGGCACAGGGTGCCCATGGAAGCTGTGGCTGCCCCATCCCTGGCAGTGTTCAAAGACAGATTGAATGGGGCTTGGAGCAACCTGGTCCTGTGGAAGGTGTCCCTGTGCGTGGTGGGGAGTTGGAACTGGATGAGCTCTAAGGTCTCTTCCAACCCAAACCATTCCATGGGTCAGTATCCACATAGTTTTGGGAGCAATCAAAGTACAAGTCAGTACAGCACACAATATGTAAGGTGCTTTGCTGCTGTACCAACCATATGCTAGTCATACTTCTGCTCCAGTCAATGTGATTTAGCAAAATATATTAAACTGCATTTTCATGTGCACTGGGGAAATCAGTGCTTTATAATTAATGTACAATCTCATACATTAGTAAATAATAACATGGGAAAAGAAAGAAAACTGAATTGGAAGAAAGTCAGTGGTTTCTACTACCTTTATTCAGTTATTTTGCTTGTGTAGAAGAGATTTGCAAATTATATGTTCTCACAAGCAAATGTAAAATTTCCATTTCTGTTTAATCCAAGAATGAGCTGTCAGATGTCTGAAGTAATACATGGTTGTGGGGTTCTTTCCAACTAATATTTGCAAAGCCCCTGGGGGCAAGTATTGTTTTAATGCTCCGTACTGCTACTTTGTTGGTTTTCTATGAATGAGACACCACACACCTGAAAAGTGTGGTCATGTGGTTGCATCACTGAGGAACTGGATGGAATTATTCACTTCATTGAACAAAATTCTTATATATATATATATATATATATATACACACATATTCTAAATATATATATATTTTTCTAACTACAGTCACTGTCCACAATACTTTACAGCATAAAATCTTCCTCTGAAACTTTAATACAGGATGAATATTTTTTGTAGAGTCGCATAAGGGTTATTACTCTTTAAATAGGTTAGAATTTTGTTTCCCTTTTGTTATGAAGAGATAATGTGAAACGTGCACATGTATTGGAGAATGGTGAAGACGCCAAATGATACATCAATGAATCTTGCTGCTTTGCCTTATTAATGTTTGCGTTAATTACCATGCAGAAGAAATGCTTTCAATCCAGAACATGCTGAGTGTTACTGTCTGTGAGATTTCAAGAAATCGTCTTATTCCAAAATGAGAAGAACTTTGGGTTCTTTGAGCACTGAAGAACTCTGAGTACAGCTACTTGTATTTAAAATGAGCATCTACCAATGGAAAAAAAAAAAAGGAAATGCAGTCTACGTATATTGGCTACTTTTAGGAATGTCTTTGCAGTCAGCTCTGAGCTGTATACACACTTTGTTGGAAGGGTAACTGTGTCAGTGACAATAGATAATGGTCCATGGTGAGACACACAAAAATAGAAAAGTACTGTTTGGCACGAGTTGTGGGAACATAACCTTGAAAATAGGGGAGTTAACACCACTGTTAGCAAAAGGGAGTCTTATAGCAGTAAGCATCTGTTCACATGCTGGCCACGTGTGCGCTGATGTTGCAACTGGTAATTTTCCACTCCAACCTGAGGGGGGATATAAGGACCTGTGCAGGGATGGATGGGTGAGAAGGCCAGATACGCATCTTTATTCGGGGGGACACCCTGATGGCACACTGCGTACCACCTTTCTGACTGGGCAACAGTTCCATCTCCTTCTCCTGCTTGGTGGTATCCCATGCAATCAGGGGTTGGTATGTATGTAACCTGCTTTGCAATAATATATATTTTTGCTTTGCACTAGTAACTCAGTAAATAGACTAGGGCATTTGATTGTTTACATTGTGTTTGGAGTCCAGTCTTTGTACATGAGAATCCTACAAACCTGGAACAGTAATCTAGTGTGGATATAATCTGTTTAGGACTAACCAGATGGTTTATTTCTACATTATGAAGAGACTACACAATCTTATTGCAATCTTCTTTTGTGTTTTACTTGGAAGTGGTGTAGCCACTCATGCTTTTGACCATTTTTCTGTCTCTTCTTCCGTGTTTCTGTCAACATTAAATGCAGAACAAATGAAGAGACTTGCTTTTATGAGTTTTAACCCAATATGGGTGCTAGATTTTTTTCTCTCCTCAGATATCTAAAACTCTTTGAAATTGTATAATTTCACATATGATCTTTTCTGTACAAAATGTTTTGAGCATTTAGTTAGAGTGGAAAACATGTCCTGAAGGCTTAGAAGTTTGAAGTAAACATGCAGAATATCCACATAGTTATTTTAGATGCTGGTGGGTTTTTTCTTTTTTCTTTTTTTAGACTGTGTTTGGACAGTATGACAAAAATGAAAAGGTATTTGGAAGCAAGAGGGCTGTATGTATGACATACTGGGTAATGATACTTGCATCATGTCTGCTAGGATCCTTCAATCTCATTCCAGTTTGACAGAATCCTGAAGTGGTTTGTTTTGGTAGGGACCTTAAAGCTCATCTATTTCCAGTCCTTTGCCATGGACAGGGACATTTTCTGCTAGATCAGGAGCTTCTTCATGAAGGGAAAGCATGTGGAATGCTGGGGTGTGGTTTGCAGAAAGGAAATTTAGATTCTTCTGAACCTAATGGAAATCATGGTGTGGATTTGGAGACCAGACTCTCTAATTTCCATGTTATTTTCAAATGTATTGGATTTACAGTCTGACTTTAGCAATATTTTGCTGCCCTATTACATCAAAATTTCACAGTGGAAAAGTATGACAGTGATTTCAAGTGTGAGAAAGTCATCTAGACTGTTGTGTGGAGGTTGCATTATTGTGAAGCATGAAGCAGGTTGTGTGACATGGGAACAAACTGTGATAATGAGTAGTAGTGTAATCAAAGCACTGAGTAGCTAGATCATAAAGTATAAATCTTGCTCTATTTTCTTATCTTTGGTTATTGGTACTTAGAAATCTAATGAGATCTGTTGCAAAATTAACTTTATGAGGAGGGTTCATAAAATAAACAGGAACAAAGTATTGTTAGATGAGTGAATTTTACTCAGATTGTATTAGGATGTGGCTTTTCAATCTGATCAGAATTTTAAACATGCCTGGGAATTAAGAAGAAATAGTTATATAAAAAAGGTTCTGGAGCAGCTTCGTAGAGAACACTTTGACCTTGAAAAAGATAAAACCAGAACAAGTGTAAAATAGAAAGAAAATAATCCTGATATTAACACTAAATGCTGTAACACAGTGTTCTTCACAGAGCAAAGAAGCAAAAGAATAAACAGTGAAGAGGCAGTAGTCATAGTAATTGCATAGATCTCTTAAGAATAAATCACAGTATAATTAATTTCAAGATGGTGAGTTTTTATTTTGAATATCTTTCAAGTTAGCATGAAGTGAATATTATGAAGTATTTCCAAATATTTCTGTAGTGATTGTTTTAGAGTCCCAAGTACCCCAATTTAGCATCATGCTATACATGTACTGTATTATGGATATACTTTTTACTGACTTCACTGCAAGAAGTGCAAGACTGCAAAATGGGGAGCAGCTCAATCATTGCAAGATACAAAAAAGGAACTGTCACAGCCTGAGATTTGTCCTTGCAATGAAAATAATTCCTGTACTTCTCTCTGAGCTCTTGGAATATGTGTAATTCACATATAGATTTCATATAGTCATAAATAGGGGAGAGCTCCTGAGGGTAAATCATACATTCATAGTTTGGTTTGGGTTGGAAGGCACCTTAAAGCTCATCTAGATACAAGCCCCTACCATGGTCAGGACACTTTCCACTAGAGCAGGTTGTTTCAAGCCTCAGCCAGTCTGGCCTTGAGCTATGCCAGGGCTGGGGCAGCCACAGCTTCTCTGGGCAATCTGTGCCAGTGCTTCACAACTTGATGTTGTGGAGTTGCGTTGAGATGACCTGCAGGGCATTGCTCAGCTATTACATTTTCCAGATTCTAGAAGAATGCTGGATTTTTATAGCATGTAAAACTGTGGTTGTATTTACCTTTGTAAAGATTATTTAGAGAAATACTTCTTTATATCTCAAACCCATAAAATCTTAATTTTATGATTCTGTAAAAACTTGCTACAGCTTTAAAATGGTTTTTATCTTAATTGATAAGTATGTGTTTTGAATTTAAACACTTAAATGCAGAAACTTGCTTGGTCTGTGTTGCAGGAACTGGCCAAATAAGAGCACTGGGCAGAGAATTCAAACCAAATCATCTCAGTATTAATATGGTTTAAGCAAAACCTGTCAGCATGACATTCTCCTCCTCCCAGTCCTTCAAGACAATGAAAACTCGTACATGCAAATTTTCTTATGAAGCTGTTTCTGTTAAGTACATCACTTGTATTAGTGTTTCAATTCAAGAGATGTGACTTGTGATATTGCACCATGTCTCATCAGACCAGAGTAACAGGAAGCAATGGCAAGTGGAAGTGACAGCTCCTGCCAGGCCACAGAAACACAGCAGTGGTGTAACCCAGTAAAAGGACAATAATGTGTGTGAAAAACTAAAGAATAAGGTATTGTTTATTAAGATATATGTTAGGTATATATATATGTTAAGCCCAATATAAAGGTTAGACAACAAAAGATATGAAATTGCTTATGCACACAGTTAACGGACACAGTTTATGCAAGATAAGATAAACCACAATCGCTTACACCAATTAAACCAGAAACCGTTTATGCAAACATAAGATGACCACAAGGTGTTACAGAAACTGGCTTGCAAGATGTTCCAGGAACTGGCAGAAATAAGACAAACCACTCCATATAAGGACATAAATGAAGGGTCAACTATGGAACAAAGGAGGAAGACTTCTTACTTCGGCCTCACCGACCACCGGGAGGCAGAGGTCGACCCCCTAGCAACAGCTGAAGCATGCGCAGAGTACCTCAACTACGTCATGAACACGGAAGTAAAAGATGTATAAGGGAGGGCTTTTTGAACTGCTCAGTACGGCAGTAGGCGGAGCGCAGACTCCCCTGCCGTCCAGCGCTGTCTTTGCTCATATTCTACTTGCTATAATTAATAAAATCCTAATTGGATTATGATCCGTTGTGGTCTCAATTTATAACAATTTCTGGTGCCGTGACTCGGATAAGGAACGGTGAGCTTTGGTCCTCTGGGGAGGCGCCCCGCGACATTTCGCGGCCCCGCGACCAACAGCTTACCTCAACCTTACCGACGAACCTAAATTCTAGAATGATGAGCAAAGGAAAAACCGGTAAAATCCCATAAAAATTCTGTGCACGGGAGTCCGGACGAAGACTCAGGACGCGTAAGTATTTTGCGAAATTCGCAGAGCGGAATTGTCCGCGGCGAAATTGTTCGCAGGTTTGCCGTTCGGGCGGGATTGGGTTTCCTGGAATATAACGAATGAGAGGTTCGATATACTGAACCAAGCGAGTGTGGACCCTTAAGTACTGCGTTTTCCATCTCCCGCGAGGGACTGGGCCAGGAACAAGGGGGAGCGAGTGAGTGTATATTTGTGGATATTCCAGAAGATGGGGGGCGAAGGGCAGCAAGCCTTCGACTCACATGAATACCCCTTAGATAATTGGAGAGATTTCCCTGAAACCCTAGGGAAAGATAAGCAAAAAATGATAGAATATTGTACTAAGATATGGGGAGGGAAGACGGGTCCCAGTAGAGGTCCCAGTCCCGGGGGCCCAGGTAGAGGTCCCCGGAGTAAGACAATGGGTCAGAGTAAGAGTCGTAATTATAACCCAGAAAAGGATCCAAGGAGAGATCCTAAGAATAAAGCAGGGAGCAGCCCACCGGATGCACCACCGGACGGTCCCCTGGGGTTAATGATAAAGTACTGGGACATTCAGCCGTCCCAGGAAGGAAAAAAAAAAAAAGTAAGAAAAAAAAAAAATGGTCCATTACTGTATGGAAGTATGGGCAAAAGAAAAAAATTCGACCCGATATTTGGGTCCGCAAGACACAGTGGGTGTCTTGTACAAAAAGGTTTTATGCACAAGAGGCAGCGGGCGTCCTATGGTTTACAATCACAGGAGGCAGTGGGCATCTTGTAGTTAGGATCCTGCAAGACACGGTGGGTGTCTCGTAGAAAAAGTTTTGGTTTTTAGGCAGCAGACATCTGATGGTCTGAATCCTGCAAGATACAGTGGATGTCTTGCAGAAAAGGTTTTGAGGATTTTAAAGGTATGTGCTGTATGAAAGTAATCTGACCATTCTGAATCAATCCATGCTAAGCTGGGAAAACTGCAGGAGAATATGCAAAAGCTTAAAATTGTTGGAAGTGGATTGGATAAGGAGTTATTGGATGGTTCAGAGATATACTTAACCAAGGCCTTCTCCAGGTAACATGGATAGGTCTGTCATAAATAATAGAATAAAAGAATTTACTCACTTTATAGAAAAAGGGGAAACTGATACACGGGTAACCAATGTACAGGGAGGTAATACAGAGAAATTGTATAAGGGAGTTAAAAGAATTCCTATGCTTAAACAAAAGTATTGTCTGTCCTAAATACCTGCCATTGCCATCTTGCCAAGGCATTGATTACTGCTGGAGGGGAAGAAGCAGATGCTAATTCTACTGACAAAAGCAGATGAAAGGTCCTGCTGATAAGCCAGGGAGAGGCAGACTGGGCGATCAAGCCTTAAGACCATGACAAAACCACAAATGTTTGGTCCTATTAATAAGCGGCAGGAGAAGCAGACTGGGCGCCGACTAACCCTAAGTCCATGTCTGAAGATTAAAAGGTGTAAAGGTTAAGAAGAGGGAGACTCATTTACTTCATCCTGAGACCCCTGCCCATGACCAGAAGGGGCACTGCGCAAGTGCAAAGGACCTTTGGCTCATTATAATACGAAGCGGGGATAGATAATAAATATGTATAGGCGGATCGGGTGAGCCCGGGTTTTCGCTGTATCCCAAGTTTTGGGAGCCAGGACGGACCTGCTAGGGGGGCAGGTGAAGGGTAAGCGAACCCACCAGGTTTCTGCTGTATCTCAAATTCTGAGAACCGTGAGGATGGTAAGCGGAACCATAGTGTGAGTGGGGGATCCCATGTGTAACTTTGTGTTTTTGTGTGACTGAGACGTAGCATAGCTACAAAGCGAGTGTGGAGTCCCAATCCGCGGTTCCGTGTCTCCGCGAGGAGAGCGGCCGGAGACGGACGAAGCGTCTATATTTTTTTTGTACCTGTGTGTCCTGTCTGTGAGCGGGGGGGCCTGGCTGCCCCTCCCGCTATCCTGTCTGTGTAACCCTGTGTGTGTCCTGTCTGTGAGCAGCTTAGAAAAGGGCGGAGGGGGAGTGTCCGGCTGCCCCTCTCGCTGCTTTTTTTTTTATCCTGTGCATCTTTTTGTGTGTGTACAGCCATTAAATTATAGATACCCAATCGGTAATTCTCTGAGAACAGAAATAAAATGATTATTTTGTGGAAAAAGCCACAAAAGTTCTGGAGGATCCTCTGGGAGGGTAAAAAAAGGAAAACTGGGAAAATATTTGTAAAAAAAAAAAAAAAAAAAAAAAAAAAAAAAAAAAAAGTATCAGAAAATTTGAAGAGGCATGATTGTAAAGGAAATTTTGCTGTAACCGAAACTATGATCTAACAACAGGGGAGCTGATCTTCAGAACCCAGAGATATTATTGTACTGACCCCCTTAAGAATATCATATAACTTGTGTGTAGGTGCTCTCATTTTTATAAGTGCATTTGCAGAGCACTGGGGATGAGAAGCTATAGAGATCTATAAAAGATTGGCTGAAATGGGAGCCGGTCAAGACAAGGAAATTCTGAAGAAAAGCCCATTGGGTTACATTTTGGCACATTGGAAAGAACTGAGAGGGTCTTCTGGGGCCTCTGTAAACAAGAAAACGTTGGTAAAATATTGTAACCAATGCTGACCTTCATACACTTTAGAAGATCAGGAAAAATGACCTAAAATGGAACTTTGAATTATTATATATTGTTATAATTAATGTTGTTTTTGAGGTGATAAGGAAAATGGAATGAAGTAATGTATGCAGATATGACAGAGTGCAAAATTAATATACCTCTTCCTGATGCCTTAATTTTGACTTTAGAAAAGGACAGGAAAAACTAAAAGCTAAAGAAATGTTGTTCAGATTGTGATATTGGGGAAAGATGTTAAGAAGTTAAGATGTTAGAAGGAGAGAGCTCGAGCAGCTCCTGTGTTTGAGCATGGAATGGGTGCCGGGATAGGCAAACAAATGGAAACAGACATGTTGACAGATGGGACTGAAGGGTTGTTGGATAAATGTGGACTGGGAGTAAAGGAGGAAACATGGAAAGTGGATAAAAAGAAAGCGGTTGCTTTAAAACTGGTGGAGAAGGAATGTTGAACAGAGGTGGGGGAGTAGGCTTTTCTGTGGAACCGGATCTGTGTGTGTGTTATGAGGAATCTGGACCCTGGAAGTGAGACTGCCCTGGAGGGGAGTGCCATGGGGCGGCTGCAGTGAATGAATTAGAACTAGAATTACATAAAAGCTGAAAAGAAGAGAGTTTATCCCCTCGTTGGGAGGGACCATTTCTTGTTCTTTTAACTACAGAAACGGCGATAAGAGCTGCTGAAAAAAGGTGGACACATGCGTCTCGAGTAAAAGGACCCATAAAAAAAAAAAAAAAAATGGAAAGTTGTGACTGAACCCAGAGACGCCAAGCTGACCCTCTAGAGGACTTGGATAAGTAACTGAGAGAATTCATATTGACTCCTGTAAATCTGATATGAGAAATGAAGATATAGTTGAAATTATTTTAAGAAACCATAGGATAAGGGCCAGTATTAGTCCATGTCCTCCTATATGCAAACACTGCAATTTGTATATTAGACCTAAGTGTCCCAATTGTTTGAAGCATATTATTACTCATAGGAGAGACCATGAACAATTTTTGAGAAATCAATTACAGTTCTTTTTGCATTCAGTGTGAAATTACCACCTCGTTGGAACAGTTGTTGTGGGTCAAATACTACTGTCATAGTAGCCGACGGGGAATATACCTTTAACCTACCAGAGAGGGCAAGACCGGAGGGAGTCGGTGCTGCAGCTGAAAAGGTCTGCCGAGGGCTGCAACCCCTGGGGCTGTGACCGCTGAGCACTATGATCCTGACCGGACCTCTTTTGGTGTCGGTTCTGATAGGAACCATATGAGAAGATGCGGTGGCTTTTAAAAACATTCACAACAACTATAGTTGAATGTATTACCACAACTAGATGAAGGAGAATAACCTCTAAAACCTTGGTATATCACACTGTTTATGAATGCAAAGGAACAAAGATAGGCAGTTGCATATATAATCAAACCCAGTATGAATTGTGTCAGGAAAAACAAGCAAAACTGTGTGTTATGATCCAAAGGAACTTCCAACCTTGTATTGGGGTAGAAATGAGAACAAATTCAGAAGAAGGGAAATTAATTGGAACAAGTGAAGTTATAACCAATTTGAGTACCTCACTGCCAATGATTTTTGATGCATATGATATTATAGATGAGGATTTAGATACTAATTGTGGAAGTCTAGAATGGAGGCAGTACTACAGTAGCCAACCAAAATATATTTGCCCAGGTGGATACCAATGTCATATAAATCCTGATTATGTACCTAATCAAACAGCTAGGTATCAGTCATCACACCTCTGTGGAAGAAAAGGATGGTCTTGTGTATGCTGGGATACTGCAGGCTAGGGATGTGATTATCAATGTAAGACTTTACAAGCTTCAATAGCAAGAATACAAACAAACAATAACTGTACAACCCGTGCCTGCAATCCAATAAATTTAACTCTCATAGATTTGAAAAAAAAAAAAAAATGGAAACAGAAGCAAGTAACTAAAATTGGACTTAAAATATATGGAACTGGGGAAGACCCAGCTGTGATTATTAGTATTAAGAAAAAAAAAAAAAAAAAAAAAAAACTGGAGTCCAATATGAAATTCTCACAGTTGCTAAAAATCTCCTTGTAAATCTTGCTGAAAATATATCTAAAGCATTGAATGTAACTAACTGCTATGTTTGTAGGGGAACTAACCAGGGAAAGAGATGGGCCTGGGAGGCAATGGAGAGTAATATAAGCGACCCTACAATCTGGAAAAATCGAAAAGGAAACAAAAGGAGACAACAATGGATCTTGCAAACGGGTATAATCTGAAAAAGTTGTTGGCAAAATTTAAAAAATGGTGTAAAACCAATAGGAAATTTACTTTGTGAAGGGGGTTATATGTGGAAGAGAGCAAAGAAAGACTGGGGAAGATTGGGAAATCCCATAGAAATAAATCACCAATTCAGTAACTGGACTAATGAAACTAACATACCAAACAGTTGGCCTACTCCAAATGGATATTATTGAATCTGTGGTAAAACAACTTTTGCATTTTTACCCCAAAATTGGACAGGTTCATGTATATTAGGAACGATCAGACCTATTTTCTTCTTATTAAGGAGAAAACAATATAAAAGAGAGTTACAAAATGGAAAGACAATGAGTGGCCACCTGAATGAATAATCTATTATGATTTGACAACTTGGGCAGAAGATGTATCCTGGGGATACAGAACTCCTATATGTATGTTGAATAGAATTATAAGGTCACAAACTGTGGTAGAAATAGTAGTAAATAAAACAGAAAATGTATTAGGATTAATTGCAAAGCAAAATACTAAAATGAAAACTGCAATATATCAGAATCGTGTGGTTTTAGATTGCCTGTTGGCTCAAGAAGGAGTGGTCTGTGGAAAATTTAATCTTAGTGATTGCTGTTTAGGATTAGATCTATTGTTCTTAAAAGAAGGAGGGTTATGTGTAGCTCTCAATGAAGAATGTTGTTCTTTTGCTGACCATACTGGAGTAGTCCAGGACACCATGTCTGAACTCCGGAAAAGGTTAGATCAACGTAAAAAAGATCGTGAGGCGGGCAGGTCATGGTATGAAAACTGGTTTAATGTTTCACCTTGGCTAACCACTTTGTTGTCCACTTTAGCAGGACTGCTTATCATGTTAATTTTGGGACTTATATTTGGGCCTTGTATATTATGCTATATTTTACACTTTATTAGGGAACGATTTGACATAGCTAAACTGCTTATTTTAACTATGAGGTCTGGGGCAAATTATAAGAGTGTATCTATTGATGAGGATGAAGATTGTTGTGAATATATTATGTCACGTAGGGGCTACACTGATTGTAATTGTGAGGTATTACCCTGTGAGTGTTCTGATAAATGTTGGGATTGTAGAAAAAGGTTTATTTGCAGTGCTGAAAATGAAAGCAGCATCTAATAAACAATAATAGGATAAAAAGAAAAAGGGGGGATTGTGAAAAACTAAAGAATAAGGTATTGTTTATTAAGATATATGTTAGGTATATATATATGTTAAGCCCAATATAAAGGTTAGACAACAAAAGATATGAAATTGCTTATGCACACAGTTAACGGACACAGTTTATGCAAGATAAGATAAACCACAATCGCTTACACCAATTAAACCAGAAACCGTTTATGCAAACATAAGATGACCACAAGGTGTTACAGAAACTGGCTTGCAAGATGTTCCAGGAACTGGCAGAAATAAGACAAACCACTCCATATAAGGACATAAATGAAGGGTCAACTATGGAACAAAGGAGGAAGACTTCTTACTTCGGCCTCACCGACCACCGGGAGGCAGAGGTCGACCCCCTAGCAACAGCTGAAGCATGCGCAGAGTACCTCAACTACGTCATGAACACGGAAGTAAAAGATGTATAAGGGAGGGCTTTTTGAACTGCTCAGTACGGCAGTAGGCGGAGCGCAGACTCCCCTGCCGTCCAGCGCTGTCTTTGCTCATATTCTACTTGCTATAATTAATAAAATCCTAATTGGATTATGATCCGTTGTGGTCTCAATTTATAACAATGTGTGTCAGGCTTCTTAAATGAAGGCAGTATTAAATGTTAACTGTGCCAGACTAATCTCTGATTTTGATGTAAACTGAAGAAGCCTGATTTTCAGAATTACGACCAGTTCTGCCCTCAAGTTTTGTGCTTTCTTTGTCATCACTCTGGATTGGAACTGGTACTTAATAGGCTGAACAATTCTTTTCATGCTAGGAAGGGAAGAGTGATATTATAGCATCCTGTGTCACAGCACCTTGCAAAGGTGTGTAACATCACCATGTTACGAAAAATGCATCAGTGTGCTCTGCTGTGGGTGTAAACCAGGAACATCAAGATTAAAAGAAGAAAAGAAACCAAGCTTGGGGTAGTGGTTGCTGTTGGGGGGTAAAAACCCAAACAGACTTGTTTTTTGTAAGTGTAAGTAGCTGTAGTGGCTTTATTACAAGTGGATGGTACTGTCGTGCAAGAAGGGAATAGGCTGGAGGGAAGTGGGAGAAAGACAAAAATGGAGTACCCTTGTGTATAGCACATTGTGTCTCAAGAACAGTCAAGACAAGTGCTGGGGAAATACTGCATGAGAATAAAGAACATGATGGTTTTAGCCATCCAGAGAATAAGATGTTTTATATTTATTTTGGGATATTATGAAATGTTTTTTTTACTTTGCCATGAATGTTGTTATTGTTTGTATAGCTGGTGTATCCAGAAGCCCCATTAGTAGATTATGAAGCCCTTTTCTGCCCTGCAGAAGTACAAGTTTATGTCTCTTTGAAGCAGAGACTAATGATCCAGAGGGTTGGAGTGCCTCTTCTGTGGAGGTAGGCTGAGAGAGCTGGGCTTGTTCAGCCTGGAGAAGAGAAGGCTATGGGGAGACCTTATAAAAGTCAATACCTAGAGGGGTCTTCTGACAAATCTGGAGAGGGGCTTTTGACAAGGGTTGGTAGGGACAGCACAAGGGGGAATGGCTTTAACCTGACAGAGGTGAGGTTTAGATGAGACATTAGGAAGAAATTCTTCCCTGTGAGGGTAGTGAGACCCTGGCACAGGTTGCCTAGAGAAGCTGTGGCTGCCTCATCCTTGGTAGTGTTCAAAGTGAGGTTGGAGGGGGCTTGGAGCAACTTGGTCTGGTGGAAGGTGTCCCTGCCTGTGTTAGAGGGGTGAAACTGGATGAACTTCCAACCCAAACTAGCCTGTGATTCTATGATTTTCTGTCCTTTTAGGAAGTACTGATTTTATTGTGTGCATCACTGTAAAAGAGAATTGTCTAAAGCAAATGTGCAAATGATGGTTATGCAAAGGTCCTCCTAGAGAGAGTCCTCCTAGAGAGAAAGGTTAGCAGTGGAGAAAATAAATGGGTATTGCAAGCTGTTGAGTGGGCAGGTCAGAAAGGGTAGCCTCAAAGGTATGGTTCATAGCACAAGAGATTTCAGCTGTGGGAGCAAACAGCTGCTTTCTGAAGATGTTTGTTGTATTTACCAAAAAGAAGTGTTCCAAGTGTTGTGCTAAAAGTATAACCTTCCTGACAGGAAACTGGATTTGTGGTTTCTATATCTCATTTATCAAACCAATGAAAGGAAACTTGTGATTCAGAGGTGAGCTGATGAGAGAAACATTGTGTGAAGCTGAAAACCATACAAATAGATTTAATGTAGAAGCATTTCCTGCTCATTCTTTCCTGTTTCTTGTATCAGTGGTGGTTGTCCCTGTGACTGCTTTCCAAGTCTTGCACCCTTGGCAGTATCTTTTAAACAAAAAAATTGTTTACTGACTTTCCTATTATTAATAAGGCCATACTCTTGACCATTGCATATGCAGCTCAAAGGGATGAAAAGATCTCATTCCAGTTATGAATGTTTCTCTCTCTTGTTATACTGTTTTGATTTTTTCCAGGCTCAGAAAGGTCAGGGTTGTTCAGCTTCCACTTGGCCTCCTTCTCTGAACGATTAATCCACATTTCAAACACGTTATAAAGTCTGGCTCTGATAAGAGGCATTGAGGAGAACAACAGAATTCCAGCACATTACTCTGACTTGACTGCACCAATTACCGGAGAGGCATGAACAAAAAGCAGCAATGCTCTTGGGAAGGAGGCCTCCCCATATGGATGTGTGCTCTGGCTAGTGCATTGCTAACTTTGCAGCCCTTGTTGATAAGGGATCAGGAGCTATTATGTTTCTGTCTACAAGCACAAAAGGGAAAAATTGAAGAAAATGGGTGCTATCACATTTTATTATTGGGTTTAATTACAAGTCAATTGCAAAGGCTCTGCTAGACCTCATTATGTGAATGAGATCCTTAGAAGGGAAGGAGGGGGTACATGTCATGGAGAGGTTTGAGGGACTGCGGTTACCAGCTAGCTGCCAATGCAGTAAATACAGGTTTGCTGAAGAATACTGTTCATTGAACTCTTGGTGTCTTTGGCAACCAGATGAATCTGTTCCTCGTGAGTTGGGTCATGTTTCTATGCAGTTATCCTGTGTAAATTTACTGTAAATAG
This sequence comes from Melopsittacus undulatus, assembly GCF_012275295.1. NCBI lineage: Eukaryota > Metazoa > Chordata > Aves > Psittaciformes > Psittaculidae > Melopsittacus > Melopsittacus undulatus. Next base: position 110,423,304 of record NC_047529.1, on the reverse strand, counting down.
AGTGCATGTAGCAGCTGAGATACATAGTCATCTTCGTAATAGTTGACCTTTTAACAAGTATAAAACAGCCAGGGAATGATGATGCTGAATACACATGTGCAAAAAGAAGAAATACTATCTGAATTGACCTACTCTGTAGAAAGTAAGCAACAGATTTTACAATTAATGTATATTAGTATTTTTCTCCAGTATTTGTTAAGTATTCAGTTGTGATGTAGTGTTTTAAAAGCATGGAGATATAGTTGTGCTCTGATAACGAGTTCAGCTTTCTCTATTATTTAGTAGTTTTGTTTAGCTATTAGAGCAAGGATATTTTTTACATTGATAGTTAAACTAGAAAAGCAATAGTTTATCAAAATGCTATTTTGGCCAATTATATCATCTGATTTCTTTTGGGTGCTGTTTAGTTCTTGTTTCATTGTCACAGCATACTGAGGGTACGTTAGTAGAAAAATAAAATAAAAAGGGGAGGAAATGCTCCATAACCAAATTGAATTTAGAATTGTAACCAAATAAATGGTCATGGTATATTGCTTAGCAGAACAGGTATTAAGCAGATGACAGGTTGTCATATTTTGCCTCTATTAGACTTCTATGGTCTCTATTCTTAATTTCAACTACTGATACAGATTTTTTTAAAGTGCTTTACTGGAAGAAAACTCTGCTGTGATTTCAGATAAAGAGATGTAGTCTGCAGATACTCATAGAAGTATAGATCAGTCTGCAGCTATTTGTGGAAGAAATGGTGCATGAACAATTCAAATTCACAGAGGACCTGTGAAGGGAAAATGACTTTCCTGCTGGAAAATGAAAGCAAGGGAGAGGAAATGGTGTTGAGGCCTATGAGATCAAACCTTGCTCTTCTAATATATAGCATTTTGTCATTTACTATTAAGGCTTTAAGAACTTGCAAAAATTATTTCTTCATTAGGGTGACAATCATAGAATCACATAGAATTGTGTTGTGTCTCAGCTTTTATATGAATTACAGCTTTTATGGTTTTGTGCTGTATATGATATGGCCCTAGAATAATAAATAATACTTAGGATTTGCTCAAAATGAGAACTTCAGCTGCAGACACAACTAATACAAAAGCAATGTTATAGTGCAGTATTTCTCTTTTCTTTTTCCCCCAAAAAGATTTGAAATGCACTGGGGTCTTTGAGTCAGCTGAGACACAGATGGAGCCGGTCACATGTGGAGCATGGCCAGCATTCCCAGGAGTAGCTTTCAGTCTATTTTCTAGTCAATAAGTTTCATGGGGAAAAAAATAACAATAATGTCAGTGCCTTCCCTGCAGAAAGCAGAGAGAATGGAATATTTCCATGGTGAATTAAAATGCACACATTGCTGAGCAATGAAAGCAAATTAAGGCAAATTCAGTAACTTCGTTTTAAAAGCAACTGTGAGCTTTAATTGTCGTAAATTCAGAACTAATTAAAAACATGTTGACAAAAATTGGACCAACAGCTTGTCATTTTCAGATCTAAGTGAAATGCAAAGTGCTGAGAATAAATTACCAGGTTTGAATTCAGTTCTTAAGTGTGGTATGTTTGCTACATAGAGAATATCTCAGGATATTGAGACAAGGAAAAAAAAAAGTAGAAAATATAGAAAATACTCTCTCTATGGTCAATATGTGGCTTGGTGACTGTACTTTGAGACCTGGAAATCTTTCTCAACAACTGGGCTTAAGTGTGTGATTCATTCCTGTTTTAATTCCACTCTGGGTGAGAATTAGGCACCTACTGTCTCCTGTCCTCCCTCAGAATATCTAAAGAGGAAATAAGTCTGGGGATATGGATTGGAATGTGTAGCTCCAGGAGGTCCAGATGGGTCCCAAGTTTGGATTATTAAGTAAATAGGACCACAGGATGTGCTGTGGCATGTAACTACCCCCTCGGTCTGTTCCCATCTGCTCTGATAATAACTAGGTATAATGTAGAAAGAAATACTAAAATCCCCAGAGGTTAATTATTTCAGGATTGGTAAATTAACAAAAATCTACCTTCATATATGAATTAAATTATCATAGTTCTTGAACATAGGAATAGTGCTCTTCCACGGAACAAGGTGGCTGAATCTTCGACTTTGCACCTGAAAAATATAAACATATGAAACTCTGTATGTATAAGATTGTGCTGCAACTGCTGTATGACTGGAATGTCCTTGGGGTTAGTATTTCACATCTTTCTGCTCAGTAAGAAGGACAAATACAGCTCTAATACCCATAAGCAAACTCTGCATTGCTGTGCACATACTTAAAACATGACAAAGGTGCCAGAGGGTGACAATTCAGGAGTATGATTAGGTATTTTGGTTAGGTGAGGTGATATGTTTGTGTTAATGCCAGCACCCAGAGCTACTGCCCTCCAAATCTCAAAGATCTTTGAAGCCAGGAGCAAAAATGTGTTTTTTTTTTTTTGTTTTATTTTTTAAAGTATAGGCTAAAATGAACATCCTTTCATCTTTACACAACTCCAGTGAAGGGCTTATGTCAATATCCTTGATGTCTTTTAAAATACAGCCCTAAAATAAATAGTGGAGTGCTCTAGGGTCTAATCTAATATAAGGTGTAAATTTGCAAGGCTTGTATGTGAAGTGCATTGACTGATGGCAGGATATAGCATAGAAGTGTGCGGTTACTTTGCTTTTGTGAAGGACTCAGTGACAACATGCCAGTGTGGGGTTTTGTTCTCTGAGCCGATTACTCATTTGTAATTGAAATTTCCTGAATGACTTTGGCATCCTGTGGTGAAACTTTTGGCAAATGAATGAGAACCTCGTATACAGCTAGTATAAAGACAGGAATAAAAATCATGTGTAGCTGAGGATGGGGTAAAGCTGCTCCTATTTCCTCTGCTAGTTAAAGGTCTAGGTAAATTTCATATTCAGTTTAAATGTCTAAATTCTAGCCTGTCCTCCTTTATACAAACTGAATTGATCAACTACTGCCCTGAATAGAGTATATTAACACAATGTATCAGCTATGTCAGTAAGAACTTGGGTCATTAAGATATAAGCTGTGCTGAATTTTAAAGCCCTTTGTGAAAGATGGCATACCTGGCCCTAGGAAAGCCGAAGAAAGTCTGGGGTCTGGCTTCAAGAAGCAGATGGGTATAATATTGCCCAAGAGAATACTCTGAAGTGGGTTATAGCTAATACAGAAATGCACTAGGACACTAGTGCACCTTACAAGATGAAATTAGAAACATGTGCATGTTTTTGAAATGAGACAGTTGAGAAAAATTAAACTGAGTTTTCTTTGAATACGTGATAAAAATGTTTCTTTCTGCCAGAATGATTGATTTTGAACAGTGGGTTCATTAATTGGATGGCACTTCCTTTGCATTCCTTTGTTCTTATAAGTATTAAATTCACATTCAAATAGTCTAACTTGAGTCTCTGTTTAAAGCAAATATTATGTAGCAGTTTACAATCCTCAAATAATGATGGCTAATAATTTGTTATCTATGGAATCTGCATATCTAAATATATGGAACAACTTTAAAGCAGGGCTGTGTTTTCTCATGTAACACCACATGCTTTTTGCTATCTTGCTGCATAAGTTGGCAGACTTAAGGGCAGGAAGTCAGCTCTGAGTTGCCTAGTTTGAGGTATAATGAATACTTTGCTCAATTTAATCTTTTTCATTACAACAAAATACTTAAATGAGGACAATTTAGTCTAACATGGTTCATACCGCAACATGTTCTCCAGTATTGTTATGTTTATGCAACTTGGAGTAATTGACCTTTATTAAATGAGCCTCTCTGTGGTGCACCTTACTGCAAAGATAATCAAGGTGTATACTTTTAACATGTTTATAATGATCAGCATGGGATTTGCTAGTTCTGTGTATTTAAAACTACCATAAAAGACTTTCCACTACCTCTTATTGACTGTACCTTGTGTATTCTGTAAAGGCCTTTGGTAGCAAGTCCTCAGTTGCTTTTTGTTCTGTTACCATGGTAACTTTGAACTTTTTAGCTGTGGAAAAAGCATTTTTTTATTTGACTATCAAGAAAAAAATGATGTATTTATGGTTTTGAGCAACAAGAAAAAACAAGCATGGATTTTAAGGAAGTTGTATCAGATGAGCTTGTGTATTGTAAAAAGATTTTTTAAGTGCTTTGGATTTTCTTTTTGGTGTATGTAAAAATTACTGAAATGGGGGGAGGAACTTATTTAAGTAATATACATTAAGTCTTTCCTGGTTATAAACTATATAGAAGTATATATCAGTGTGTATAAATATACAATGAGAATTACATTGCATTCATGTAATAAATTCAGCTGTAAGGCTTACGTATGTTATGAAGGTTGCCCTTGTAGTGTGATCCAGTTCAGATCTTGAAGAACTTAAGGGAATAATAAGCTAGGTTTGTATCAGAGCTGTGCTTTAATAAGTCTCTTATTTCCATGTGAGGGGTATGCTGCCTCTGTATTGGATAAATTATTGAGAGTAAGACTTGAGTAGAAGATAAGTTTGTAAAAATCCTTTAAATGAGGTCTTGTTGTTGTGGAAATGTTAAAAACAATCCAGGAAACAAATATTCTTTTGACCACATTGCTTAAAAATAATAGAGCTACACTTGAGCTATTCATGGTCTTTAAAGCTTGGAAGCTTTTAGGACAATTTATTTAAATCAACTTTAGAAAACAGTGATTAAAAATCCTTTGTAATTTTTTTTCCTCTTCAAAACATCAAGATTTATATCTGGCAATTATGGAATTGTCTTTGTGATGGTTATCAAGGCAATATGATAGTAAGCAATTAAAATGTATAATCAAACAGGAGCACAGGATGAACTCTCTGGCTTGCTTGGCAGTATAAACGTGAAAGCTTGCATTAATTCCTGCTTGCCATTATTGTATCAAACACTCCTTTAGCTTCCCCTTGATGAAAGTCACATTGCTCCTAATTACATCACAGGGTTTTTTTTGTGATGCTTTAATAGAAAACACACTGATGTGGCAAAGCAAGAAGGAGTAAGACTATGCAAGTTACCTCCAGCTTTGTAGCTTAAGAAAAGGCTTGTTTAGTCAGCAGGGTTCCACTGGTTTTACCAGTGTCTGACAAGTTCACCCCATCATGATTCTTCACCTTTTTCCTCTTCGAAGATATCAAAAAATTGACTTTAATTTGAGTCAGTGGTGTTGCTAACAGAAAATCAAGAAATTACTGCCTGAGACTGGGGATAATTAAAAGAAACAGTAGGTATTTATTCGAGGTGATTGGTTGGAAACCAAGGCTAGCAACTGATGTAAAGGAGAACTGATCAGAAACGCCTGTCCTGTCTATGAAGAAAATGTTAATGACTGGTGTTTCTTCCAGTGCTGGTCCTTAAAACCATCAAAATTGGGGAAATTTATTCTCTGTAATAATGAGCTAGCTTCATTCTGAAAGCACTGTTTTAAGGGTTGGATATTCTTGTTCTCAGTCTTGATATAATGGACAACAGCCAGTCCTGTCCTGCAGCTGTCATCCTATAATGGTATATATTTGCATGAGATATGGACTCCTGACAAGTATAAGGATCATTGTCTGATGAATTCCACCTCAAAAGGCTGGAATCTGGGGAGATAATATTTGTCCAAGACACAAGCTTCTGCTCCTATAGGCAACTACATCTTCAGAACTACTTGAGGAAAAACCTCTAAGATTAGGATTAGATTTGAAAATATATATTTTTAGTGCAGAGCTGTTAGTTACTCTGCCTAAATATTTGTGGACAAAATACTTAGATGCAGCTAATGCCCATACCTCACTTCAGAGTAGCTTGTCTTAGCTTCTGGGATATAATAAATCTGCTGGGCCAAGTGCTTGGATTAACATAATAATTAAAGTTTCAGCACATTGTTGTAGGTCACAGTAAAGAAATGTTTAATCTTCCTGCATTCATTTGTGTGCATTGAAGGCACTGTGAGGTCTAGGGAGATTGAATTAAATTTGAGTGTCAGAGTATCAGAAAGGAGCTGACTGTTTTAAGAGAAATGAGGAAAAGGTTTAGCTTTGGGAACTGTTCTTAGTTGTTTGTCTTCTAAAAGATAAAGCAGAATTGGGTCACTACTGAAGTTACAACTCATGTGAGAAAGCGGTAGGTGAATAGGAGCCAAAATATGGAATTATCCTGCATCTGGCCATGTAGGGATTTGGGGTTTCTTTGGTTCATAGTTCATTTTCTGTGGTCAGCTGTGATAAGAAAAACCATCTGGAGCTGGACTGGAATGAATGAGTGAGCAAGGGAGGGATCTAGTTGGTCAGATGGAAGTAACTCTGCTGTTGAGGGGGTGGTACTTTAGAAGGTTTTAGAGTGGTAATAGGCTGAAGTCTGCTTTTCCTAACGTAATGCCAGGTTTAAACATTGACATAAAGTGGATGAGTTAATGTCCTTTTGTGAGTGAAGCCAAGGGAAGTTCAAAAATTACTTTGTCCTAGCACTGCACACTTGTCAGGGAAAAATAACTTGAATGCTTATTATGGCATCATTGGGAATGAATCAAGATTTAACTTCTCTTGAAACAGCTTTGAAGATCATGGTAAATTCCCAAATTTCAATAGAATCATTTGCAGTAGGTCTTTTTTATTTTTTTTTCTTCTGAAATGTTTCTTTGCCATTACAATGGTAGATGGATTTAGTCATTTAATGGGTCATTTACTATGATAGGCATTCACTTGACAAAAAAGCCCCAACAGAGTAAGTGAAGAAAATGTCTCCATTTGTGCTACAGTATTTATTTTGTTTGCATTATAGAACGTCTTGGAAAGGATCTTGGAAGAGTTCCCACCCCCTAGATCGTGCAGTTTCACACCTTTCATTAGAGCAGGATTGCTCCAAGCCCCCTCCAACCTGGCCTGGAGCACTGCCAGGGATGGGGCAGCCACAGCTTCTCTGGGCACCCTGTGCCAGGGCCTTAGCACTGTCACAGGGAAGAATTTCTTCCTAATGTCTTATCTCAGTCTCCCCTCTGTCAGGTTAAAGCCATTGCCCCTTGTCCTGTCACTTCAGGCCCTTGTAAAAATTGCCTCTCCAGATTTCTTGTCAGCCTTTCTAGGTATTGGAAGACTGTTATATGGTCTCCCTGTAGCCTTCTCTTCTCCAGGCTGAAAGAGCTGAGCTCTCAGCCTGCCTCCATAGGAAGGGTGCCAGTGCAGGCTGTTGTTCAGCTTTTGTTTGTGCTTGCACAAAGAGGCTTACAAAGTGGCAGATGAGGATAGAATATAAAAGCAAGGAACTTGAAGTTGCCTAAATAACTTGTTGTTTCTTGTATGGCAGCAGAAAAGTTGTTCATTATAGTGGGGGAGTAGGGAAATGAGAGGAATGTAGCAAAGTAGAACAAGAGCTGCATGAGCTGCCCTTGTATCCATCAAACTGTTGTGATTTTGTGGTTAGCAGGCAAGTGAACACTGCCTGCTTCTACTTACGAGATGGAAATACTTCTATGTGCATATTGTCTCCATAGCCCGAGACTAATGTACAAACAAATAATCCTTGTGTAATAAAATAATCAAATCATCCTAGAGTTAAATGGTTTTACCTCTAAATGTTGGTTTAGGAATCCAATCAAAATGAACACAAGTAGAAGAGAATTGGAAAAGAGTGGACTGCAGGTCTGCAGAATTCTTCTTTAATGACAATTAAGCAGGATTTTAATGATTCTATTTTTTTAACCTTTTAAAAAACCATTTAGAACTGTACCATTGTTTCTTTTGAATGCCGAGGGATAATACAGCCTCAACAAGAGAACTGAGGGGTTGGATTCTAATACATTTTAAGCACAGCTTCCTATTAAATGCTAAAGCTATGGGGCCTGCAGTTAAAACTCATAGTGAACCTGTAGGGAGTAGGAGCTGTGGGTACTCTTACAGGTGACCATGAGAGAGTGACAATTTGATAGATGCAGTAGTTCCCTTTCTTCCCTGGAAGTTCTGAAAGATTTAAATGACTTCATAAACTTAACTGATGTGATGTTTTGGTGATAAATGCTAGTGTGTTTTGTGAGAATTCTTCAATTTTAATTAATTTGAAGGCGTCCAGAGTAGCCATCAAATGGCTTTAGAAGTCCAATGATGTGTACTCAGAAACAAGAATTGTGTATTGCATATAGAAGGGTTTATTTTTCTCAAGGTACTATAAAATGAAGAGAAATATTGGAAAAGCAAAACCATATTCATCAATCCAAAGAAAACACTGTGTTGTAGAAGAAGGTTGAATAACTAGCTCATGGAACTTACAGCACAAACCCTTTCTGAATGTATATTGATCCTGTCACTCCAGGTACTGCGCCATGACATTTTCTTAATATAATAAACGTAAGACTTAACTGGCCTCTGGGGCTGGCTGTCTAAACAACTGAGCAGTGATTACAGGGCCTTGTTATACCTAGAGTTTGTGTAGAATTCTTCCTATACTACTGTTGCTTGAGAGTAGTTGATCCAGTCGTAGTCTTTGCTGTTGATTCCTGTGTAGTTTTATGTGGAATCAACAGTCATGTTCAGGCTGTGCAAAAGGAACCCGCCTGTGGCTCCTGCTTTTGTTGGCACAAGCTTCAGTCCTGCATTTTTTTTCCACTTGCAATTTTTTTTCCCTCATGGGTTAGGAGATAGAGATTTGGTGCAAGGATACAGACTCCATTACTACTTCTCCTGCCCTGTCTGGCCAGTAGCTTAGTGGAGTACCAGCAGCTGTGGTGAAACCAATCTTCTTGCCTTGCAGTGTAGATAAACTTTTAGACTTTGCATGCAATTAGATCATAGAAAAAGCACGAGCAGCCAAATCTCCAAGTTACATACTTTGCCTGTCAGTGGACTATGTCACCTCTGCTCTTTTTTGTATCCTTTGTAAGATATGTTATGAAAGTGTTCTTTGGATGATTACCTTGTTGTTGTTTTCCAATCATATCTCTAAGGGATTGCTGCCCGGAGAAGCTGTGGCTACCCCATCCCTGGCAGTGTTCAAGGCCAGGTTAAACAGGGCTTGGAGCAACCTGGTTTAGTGGAAGGTGTCCCTTCTCGTGGGCAGGGGTTGGAACTGAATGAGCTTTAAGGTCCCTTCCAGCCCAAACCAGTGTGTGGTTCTGTGAGACTGTAAATAATCATAGAATCATAGAATAGTTAGGGTTGGAAAGGACGTTAAGATCATCCAGTTCCAAACCCCCTGCCATGGGCAGAGACACCTTACACTAAACCATATCACCCAAGGCTTCATTCAACCTGGCCTTGAACACTGCCAGGGATGGAGCAAAATAATACAAAATAAAACTAAGCTTCTGTGCAGTAAAAATAAATCTTGAAATATGTTGGACAGTTACGTTAGGCAAATTCTTTAAGAAGTGAAATAGCTTTGTAATATGTAATGTTTCTGACAGATGTCAGTATTTCTGACAGTGTCACTCTTTCTATCTGCATCTTTTTTTCTAGCCTTTGTCACCTGAGAAATGAGATCTTAAGTTTTGTTAGATGCACATAATGATCATGTCAAATTATCTATGACACTGTATGTGTCTCATCATTTTGGGCGTATTTATTGCATAGAGAACAGGATAAAGTATCAGTGGTCTAAATGTGCTGTCTTCAGTGGAATTTACCAGCAGATAACTTGGCCTGGACACGACAGCAAATCTTTCCTCTAGAATGTCAATACAGCACTGGAGTCCAATTATTTTTATAGTCTGCTAATCTTCTTTTGCTTTTACAGTGTTACTGCAGGCTTCTATAAAAAGACTATTGGTAATCTCAGTAGGGAGGCCTCCTTATCATGCAGTTTCAAAGACTTTGGACTTCTGAAAAACTAAAGATCAGTAGGTAATACTGAATTAATGGAAAAAGAGCTAGTCAGGCTTCAAAAAACTAAGTGCATAAAACATATAATACTGATTATTTTGCCACTTGCAGAAATTTTCTTTGATTTTCTCAGATTTGATAATGAGACTTCGATAAAGATCTTTTTTTTTTTTTTTTTTTTTTTTTTTACAGTACATGAGTAAAATGGTCCATTAAAGGTAAATTTAGATATACCTGTCTTAGGTATTCATAGACAAGAATAAATCAGTGTGCGCTGCTGAAGGCAAGTTAGAATCATAGAATCCCACACTGGTTTGGGTCAGAAGGGACCTTAAAGCTCATCCTGCCACAGGAAGGGACACCTTCCACTAATCCAGGCTGCTCCAAGCCCTGTCCAACCTGGCCTTGTGCACTGTGAGGGATGGGGCAGCCACAGCTTCTCTGGGCACCCTGTGCCAGGGCCTCAGCACCCTCACAGGGAAGAATTTAGTCCTAATGTCTAATGTGAATGTAAGTATGTAATCTGTCAGACTTCTGTAGGCTGCATCAGGGTTAGTATGTTTTTCAGGATAAAATGTGGAATTACTCTGAATTCACCTGGACTTTTATCTATACTCTGAACATGTCCCCAGTTCTATTTTTGTTTTTATATCTGGTTGCTGCACACAGAATTGAAATAGAGGGGGTTTGTTATTAAGGCTTGCTCTGATCTTCAGCTGTGGTTGGCCATTTCCAGTGGCTGCAGAGTGGTGTTGGGCTTTACCTGCCTTTCTTTGCCTCTCAGCAGGAATTCGAGTGCAATCAGAATGGTCTCTGGAGGTGAAGAACTAAGAGGGGAAAGTGGAGTAGAGGGCAGCATTGATTCAACAGGAAAAGAAATAGGTCAAGCTGTTTTTAAGAAGGTATATTACAGACTTAAGAGATTATATTATAATAGCAGTATTATACAAAAAGTTTTTACGTGTGTTGGAAAGCCATTTGAGTGTTTGATTTGAACTTTGGAATAATCATTTCAACATAATGGAAAAGTGCTCTGGATTTGCCTGTGAATATTTGTAACTCTACATATATGCAGGTGGTTGCAATTCTGTGCCAATACCATGGGTGTATTTTCTTCTGTAAAATGGAGACTGTTTAGCTGTCTTTCTGGCCAGGAGCTTGACGTAAATCGCTGTTGTTATACAGATGGTTAGTAATAGTATTTGATTTGCTTCCATTCTAAAATAAACAGTTTGTACCTGTTCTTTAATCTAGATATGTAATTGATTTTACTTTCTGGAAAATGTTGTCTGTTCTTACCCCAAATCAAGAAGGTCTGTGCCATGCAGCCTGCTTAAGTTCTTGTGTTGTACTTACTTTTGTCAGCCAACTACATTCATAAAGGGAATTTAAACCAAATTTCCATTACTCAGTGCAGTGATCATCAGGCAATTTAATATTTGGAGGAAGGCAATCTGAATTTGTACTTCAGTTTATTAGATATTAGAATTCAATATATATTGTTCAAATGAAACCAATATAAAATAGATACATCTTTTTCCTTACTGAATGAGAAATTCTGCCTGTGTCCTTATTTGGAAGAAAAAAGTTACCATAGAAGTTGTTAATAATTGGTCAGATTTTACTTTAGATTTTGATAATGGAGAAAAAGGGAAAAGAAAAAAGCATGGTAGGCATATTTTGGGGTCCATTTTTGATGATTCATTGGACAGGATATATTAAGTATTTACAGGTGAAGTCAGCATAGGTGGAAAGAGGAATGGAAGAACTTTTTGATACTGTAGCTCATTTGGATTCTTTTGATTTAGTTACTGATGGGGGCTTGAAGGCAGCTCTGAGGATAAGGTGCCAAAAGAAATGCCACATGTACCAGAAGAATGCATATTGCTTCTGTTACTGCTTCTCATAGAAGGCCTTATATAAGGAAGAGACTTTTTTGGCTGAATTAGCCATGTGACAGTGCATTTATAATGCTGAAGCTCAAATAGTATTTTTGGCTTTTGAAAAATTTTGAGGTATTTATATATCCAGAATTTGTTCTGCAAAAAAAAAGTAGGATTTTTTTTGGGGTGGGAGTTGTTGGGTTTTTTTATGCTTTGAAACTAATGTAATAGTTCTTTATTTTAAGAAGAAAGGGTTATAATGGGTTATTAAGATGCAGGCAGAAGAGAGCCAGCCCAGGATGAGGCAGAGGAACTTGACTTTTCCTGTGCCATCACTCGAGAGTTTTAAAACCTGCATTTACAGAAGCTTTATAGGTAGAGAAATCAAAACTATTTTTTTTTAATATTGCAGTGTCCATTTTTCTACCAATACTGTTTTCTGTAAGCAATCTGACATGAAAAGCCTCTGTGCTCTGATTCATTGAATCTGTGTTTTGCAGCTGAGTGGCAAAGTCAGTGTGAGTCTTTAACACAATCCTTAATTGAGTTTGAAGGGGTAAGACTAGTTTTGTCTGTGGATGTAGAAGTTTTAAGTATATTTGGCATTTTCTAGTTTATTCTTAATTTAACAAGAATGCTTTCAAAATTATGTCAACCTTTGAGTTTTTGAGCAATTATAAGAAAGGCATTATCACTGTGATATATATAAACTGCAGGACTTTATAATCTACTTTCAGTGATGTGACTGTAGGAAAAAGATCCACTTATTTTTGTCTTCTGGCAGTTTAGTGTTCAGTGTACACTTGGATGGCATCCTTCCGAAAAACTCCTGCTCACTTCATTCTCCCTTCCCATTTGCAAATTTGCTTTTCAAGTGCATACTCTGTGTGATTAAATAAAAGGAACTGAAAATTAGTGAGGAAATTGCATGGTCTAGCCATTTTAGAAATGAATTAAAATTGCTGTTTAGCAAAATGGGGTAATTTATCACTTACCTAGTGTTCCCTGTAAGTCATTTATCATGAGTGGCAACTATCATCGTTTTAGTCTTATCTGAGACGGTGGGGAGGGATGAGAAGCTTACATTGTGCAAGTTCATATTTCTTGTAATTGGTGACTAATTTAATGATTGTGCTTAAAATAAAACAGCAGCTACAACAGCTTTTTCTTCTCCCACTCCAACAATCATGATCTGTGCGACTTTGCATGACTTCTGTTGTTAAATTCTTGTTGGTTACAATTTTATTTTGCATTTTTTGTTTACTGAAGCATATACTCATTTTATTTGTGTGCTGGCTACAAGTGGTGCAGCCTTTGATTGCCCAGAGTTTCCAGTTTAGTGTTTGAGGTTTGTTTTTTATTTTTGTTTTTGAGATTAACAGCATACTGCTAGTGGACTTCAGAAACAGAGTTTATGCTGGTGCAAATTAGTTGCTTAGAATGACTACAGGTAATCTGGAGAGGGGCTTTTGACAAATCACTGTAGGGACAGGACAAAGGGGAATGGCTATAAACTGACATTTAGAGGGGAGATTTAGGTGAGACATTAGGAAGAAATTCTTCCTTGTGAGGGTGGTGAGGCCCTGGCACAGGGTGCCCAGAGAAGCTGTGGCTGCCCCATCCCTGGCAGTGTTCAAGGCCAGGTTGGAGGGGGTTTAGATCAACCTGGTCCAGTGGAAGGTGTCCCTGCGTGTGGCAGGGGGTTGGAACTACGGAATCTTGAAGGTCCATTTCAACTCTAACCATCTTACGATTCTATGACTAACCAAAGTCTTACTTCTCTTGTTATCTTTTTGAGTGCAACATTTTCTCATGGAGAATGGAATGAGATGGTTCACCAGCTCCCTGGATTTTTGGAATGAATAGATACTTGTACAGCCTTTTGCTGCAAAAGGATCATTTAGAATAAGAATAACAAGCCCTTGAGAAATTACTCGTGACTCCTTCAGAATAAGTAGCTCAGTGTTCAATGTTTTGTTCTTATGTTAGGCTAGCTGTGATTATCTCATAATAGACTTGCTTCTTAATAAAGGAGGAAGAAAGTAGTGTAATGTGACTATTAAAATTGCAGTTTATTTTAGAGTGCTGTGTGGAGCTTGTAACTACTGGTTTTGTGATACTGTATCTTCATCTTGCTGTAACAATAGCAGCTCATTTCAGACTGAAAGTTCCCATTCACAGTGTAGCTGTTTGCTTTCTACAGCCTGTGAGTGTAACTTTCTCATTTCCTGATTTATGTGTAATAAAGACTTGTCTTATATCTTACTCGAAGTTTGCTTACATATTGCAACAACAGATTCTGTTCTGGATTTGAAATTGTGAATCTCATTTTTCTCCCCAAGTTGTTCCCTTCGAATTTTCTGTGAAGACTTGCTTAAAGGGTAAGAGGAATAGTTGCTGGAAAGGAACAAACACATGTGAGAAAGGGAAGAAAAAACAGGATAAACTTCTATTAAAAAAACATTGAGATAGGAACAGAAAACTGATAGTGTGTAGCAACAGTAATAGTTTAAAGAAAATTCAACCCTAACTGATGAAGTAGACCATCTGTACCCTGTCTGAATTAATAGTTTAAGTTTTAAAATATTTCTGTTGGTTTTCTGGGTTTCAGAGTTAAGTCTTTTATTGGTTAAGCAGACAGTAATCATTTGTTTCTCTTTCTAAGTGCCTGCATGATTTGTTTCTGTATGCAATCAAGTGAGCCTGTTTTACGTAATTGGGAAACAAATTATGGTCAAATTCAGGTATAAATTTTGACAAAGACTTTATAGCGTTTATATTTTTTTACCTTCAGTTCCGGGGAGTGATCTGTTTATGGAAGCGTATGGCCAGGCCACCTGAAAGAGCAGTGTACTGAGACGCCTTGTGTATGCTGCATCCTGAGATCATCTAGGTTCAGTGGCACATGCCTAGTGCAGTGAGTGTTCCCATTACATGGAATGGCAAGCTGTTAGTTTGCTATTGCTGTAAAGCTTTCATTTCATGTCTACTACAGAAGGAGTTTAGGCTGTCTTGTTTTATTGTATCAGTTATTCCGAAAGTTTTTGTCTACATGATGTTTGGTGTTGTCTTTCCTGGTTGCATTGCATTACTTTTCAGGAAAAAAGACTTTATAAATAAGAAGATAGTATAATGGATAAATGACTTTTAAATGGCAAAGAAATGGAGCCCTGAACAGTGCATCTGAGAACGTAGTAGGTTCTGGTTTGGCATAATTTATTTATACAGTCTGTATTTAATGTTCTGAAGATTGAACAGAAGGAACTTGGCTCTTAAGTATCACCGGTACCTTTGTCTTTGAAAGGAATTATTTTGGCACACAGATAAAGTGATAGCACTCAGCAACACTTTGTATAATAAAAGATTGGGTTGTCACATGATGTGGGTCTTTGGAATTTAGTTAATAAAATAATTCTAAAACTCCTGTCTCTTCTGCAAATAAATGTTTCAGCTATCAGTAACTAACTTTGAATTACCCTCTCTGGACAATTTTATTTCTTTAGTGTATGGTTCCATTATTGTTACTACCTGTTAAGACCAGAGCATCCAGTCACATGCATGTGATGTGCATCAGGTGTGGACACATGATAAAGTTATTACAGAATCAGCCACACCTATTCTCTGATTAAACACTGCCAGGGAGGAGGCTCGATATGCTGTAAAGCTTAACATAGTGCTGTACAGTCTGCTGAGACCTGGGCAAGTATTTCTTCTGGACACTGAATTAGATTCTAAGGACTTAAATCAACCTCCAGATAAATGAATGTTAAAACTGTTGTTGACTTCAGTGGGGAACAGGGCAAATCCTAAGTAGGGAAATGGGAAATAGACCCTTTGCACACTAGTGATACTTTAACAGAATGTGCTTCTTGTGTCAGTGTGATACAAGGAGATCACATCTTTCTGTGCTGATAAATGATCCATACTTCAGGATTGTAACTGCTGTAATATACAATGATTTACAGTGCTCAAAATTCAGAACAAAGCCATGCTAAATTCAGTTATTGGTGTTCATATTATCTTGTGCTTTTTTTATGCAGGTAATTACATTTTAGTCATTAAATGAAGTGCAACACTTCATACTGGCTAGAATGACTGCCATGCATTTTTAATGGCTTCTCTAAGTATCATTAAGTGATAATTTGAAAAAACAAACAACCAGCAGTATGCACAACTGCTTATTAATAAAGCCTGTTCCTAATTCACTTTAGAAAATCAAAGAAAGTTATGGTATGAAATGGAGCAATAGATTATAACTGTACTTTATAGAAAACATTTGTGTTATATTTTTTGCAGTTTGTCCAATCTAAATATATACCTTCATACTGAATAAAATAGTACATCTCTGTGGTATTAAAGATTTGATATGGGGGTAGTTTTCGGTAGTTTAGGTAGTATTGCCTAGTGGCTTTTCTGTCCTGTGGCTGATCAATGAAACATTTTGGCTTGTATGTGGTTCCTTGTCTGCTAGAAATTGTAAAATCACAGATTTGTTTGGGATGGAAGGAACCTTAAAGCTCATCCAGTTCCAACCCCCTGCCATGGGCAGGGACACCTTCCACTAGAGCAGGTTGTTCTGAGCCCTGTCCAACCTGGCCTTGACCACTGCCAGGGATATATCTGTTTATTTTCAAATAACAGTGAGAAAGCACAACAAAGCTTTGCAACATGATTTCCTTTTCTTGTTCTTTTTTTTTTCTGAATCCTTGCTAGCCTGTACTGAAACCCTACAGTGGCAGAGCTGTGGCTGTTTTACCTTCTATCTTTGCATTTCATACCTGCGTATGGCAAATCAGCATTGCAGTTGCAGTGTCTAATCACATTCCATTTGTCAATGCCATATTGAGGGCAAAGATATCTGAGGTTGCATTCAGATGATCACAAGAGGAAGTTTTAATTTTTTTTGTGAGGAATGTATTACTCCATATATCTGGAGGCATGTGGAGATAGGTTCTCACTACCTCCCCTCCCTTCAAATAACTTTTGTATTATGTGTAGTTTGCCCTATCTAGATCATTTTTATCAATATTTTTTGAAATCATGTCATGGATACCTATTCACATAAGGGAATACATTGTTTTGTTGCAATACTTCCTTGTAGAAAGTACCATGGACTTTAATTTCTCTTCAGTCATTTGAAACTAGAAGTTTTCAGTATTTATTATTTTGTAATACCAAGAAGAGTGTTTTCAGCTGTCAGATGCCTCTTCAAAACTGTTGTAATTCTTAGCAGGCTGCACCTACTGGAAAATGAGATGACTCTAGCTGGGTTCACAGACTGTCTCATTAGCTGCTCAGCCAAGCCCTGTGACCTTTTATCTGTCAGACATTTATTTCTTTCCTTAGCAGTGAAACTCATCAGAATAAAAGTCAAAGTTCTCTTAACTCTTGGACCAGAAGTGAGTTTTCCAATATATCCAAATGTTGCTGAATCATTTCAGTGTTTCAGCCTTAACTTCCTAAAAGCCATTTACATCAGAAATCTCAGTAATGAGTTCTAGTGAAAACATAGTAACTACTGAGAAAAAAGGAAGTTCTGCTGTACCTACAGCTTGAGCTTGCCTTGGAGGAGTTACTGGTAAGGCTTAATCCCTGTTTGAAAATGAGATGCTGAGATTTCCAGCATCACAAGACATTGATGGCTGATCTCCTGGCTGTCCTTGTTACTCCTCTGAGCTGGCCTTTCTGCAGCCTTTTAGCAACCCATAATTACTACAATTTTAAATGGCAAATGAAATGGTTGAAATGGAACTAATCTGGATCAGGAGTTGTGCCATTCTGGCAGGATACTCATAGTTACACAACTGGAAATTTGAAGGTGGTGTTGTCTTGAATCCCCCCAGAAGAGGGTTTGTCTCACGAGTCTGCAACCCAGGGGCGTAGTGCTGTCAGGTCAGAGCCTTTCAGTTATCAGAGGTATCAGAGGATGTGACGTACCTGATGAGGGTTCATGCTCTGATGCACTAGCATCCCACACCAATACTGTCCTGGTAGGGGATCTGTATCGTAGTCATCCAATGAATTCTGAAGACCAAATACGTGAAACTCAATCCTACAAGGGAAAAATACTAAAATGTCCATTATTTGCCTTGGCAGGTGAGCAAAAATGAGTTTGTCAGGAAAAGTATGAAGTTTTTACCTACAGTGTTCGGGCTTTTCAACCAGAGTATTTCTCTGAAGTGAAATGTTATTCTCAGTTTTGGCTTTTTATTTTTCAGTTTAAAGCCAGTTTTTAAGCTAACAATTGCTAGTTTGGTGCTAGCTCTAAGTCACTTGTTTAAAATCTGAATGGTTCAGCATCACTGAAATCATTCAACTCCCCAAATTCAAAGTGTCTGTACTGTTCTGTTGCTGAAATTTGTGATTAAATTTAACCCCATCTTGATGTCTTTCCAGAAATGCCTGAAATAGGGTCTTTACCCACTGAATTTGAGGAAGCTTCATACACAAGTTGATTTAGATCAGCTCGTGTACCAGAGGGGTCCCATAGTGTAGAGGGAAGAACTGTAGTTTATCTAACACTTTTTGGGTATCTTGTATGAAGATGATAACCAAAGAACTGTCATTAAATGGTGTATTTAATGTTGCTGAATATCGTGGATGTTATTGAAGCTAAAAACAATGGGAAAGTTCAGAAATTGAAAGTGGATACTGCAGGCTGCATAGCATTGGTTAAAGATCATCACAGAATCACATATAGGTTTGTGTTCGAAGGGACCTTAAAGCTCATCAAGTTCCAAACCCCGGCAGGGACACCTCCCGCTAGACCAGGTTGCTCCAAGCCCATGTCCAACCTGGCTTTGAACACTGCCAGGGATGGGGCAGCCACAGCTTCTCTGGGCACCCTGTGCCAGGGCCTCAGCACCCTCACAGAGGAGAATTTCTTTCTAATGTCTCATTTCAATCTCCCCTCTGTCAGTTTGAACCCGTTCCCCCTTGTCCTGTCCCTACAGGCCCTTATGCAAAGCCCCTCTCCATTTTTTTTGTTGACCCCTTTAGGCACTGGAAACTGCTCTAACGTCTCTCCAGAGCTTTCTGTTCTCCAGGCTGAATCCCACCAGCTCTCTCAGCCTGTCTCCATAGCAGAGGTGCTCCAGCCTTCTGAGCATCTCCATGGTGGCCTTTCGACTCACTCCAACATAGAATCATAGAATAGTTAGGGTTGGAAGGGACCTTAAGATCATCTAGTTCCAACCCCCCTGCCATGGGCAGGGAGATCTCACACTAAACCATATCACCCAAGGCTTCATCCAACCTGGCCTTGAACACCGCCAGAGATGGAGCATTCACAGCCTCCCTGGGCAACCCATTCCAGTGCCTCACCACCCTCACAGTAAAGAATTTCTTCCTTATATCCAATCTAAACCTCTGCTGTTTAAGTTTCAACCCATCTCCACATCCCTCTTGTATTGTTGCCCCCAGAGGCGGACATGGGACTGTGGAGAAGGGTCTCACAAGAGTGGTGCTTCTTGGTCTCCTTCAGGGTAAACTTAAAAATATAACTTGCATGACACCCAAGGGCTAGTAGCATGTCCGGAAAGTCAGAAAACCCTTTTTGTTTACGTACGTATGCTGACTTGCACATAACACCATGCTGGGTAGTAGCTTTGTAGATTCTTTAATGAATGGTGTGTAGTGTTGGTTTGTTCAAGTCCTCGGGCTAGCGCACAGGGAGTGATCTAGATTATGGATTGTTTTTGAGGTGTTGTGGTTGTAGTAAGATTTGGGAAGGAAAAGATCTGGGTTTTAACTGGAATAATGCTTTGGTCTGTGCATTCCCTAAAATGTTCTGTGCTTAGATGTGTTGTTGATCAGATTGCCTAAATGACATTAACACAACTGCTGATGCAGTGTATTTTTTTGGGTTTAATCATACCCATGAAAATTCTGTAGAAATATAGTTTAAAATATGTTCATAGTAGATCTTTTTTTCTTCATGGATTTTAAGTGTTTAAAATGAATTACTTCATTATATGATGCTTACAGAGCACCAATTAGCTCTGAAAACAACTCCTGCAAGTTGCAGTGATTTATTTGTTTCTCTCCTTTTGTTTGTCAGGAAAAGAAGAATACATTGCGACATTCAAGGGATCAGAATACTTCTGCTATGATTTATCTCAGAATCCCATACAGAGTAGCAGTGATGAAATAACTCTGTCGTTTAAAACACTTCAGAGGAATGGACTGATGCTTCACACAGGAAAATCAGCTGATTATGTCAATCTTGCACTGAAAAATGGAGCTGTTTCCTTGGTCATTAATTTGGGCTCAGGGGCCTTTGAAGCGCTGGTGGAACCTGTGAATGGGAAATTTAATGACAATGCCTGGCATGATGTGAAAGTAACCAGGAATCTGCGTCAGGTAACAGTACAATGGATACAAGAATAACTGACTTTGTGATGAGTAAATGCTTGATGATTTGAAAACTGCATAGTGTGACATTGGATGTTTAGCAGGCGTTTGGTTAGATTTTTATTTGCACAAGGAGGGCTATTCCTGCCACACTTGAGCAGGGGCAGATCTAGAAAGTAGTAGGGCAAGCAGCTGTCTGAGTATCAGATAGATGTTATAAAGACTTTAGACATCACCCATGTGTTCTGCCACTATAACTGTCTGCCCTTGCAGTCTTGCATTGGTCAAGGCTGATAACTTTCCGCAGGACATGAGTTATTCTAACTGAATGGCAACCCTTTAATTAAAAGAAATGGTTTACATATTTTTCTCTTTTTATAAGTGGGCAGTAAATTTGTACCAGCTAAAGATTATGTACTGTGTGGAGGCATCTTGCATGTCATGCCACATTTAGCTAAGCAAAAGTAGCAGTACCACATACCTAGGATATTGCATGCTTACTCTTGGATATGTAGTAGGGGGTTTGTAGTCAAACAGTTAAATTTGAGGTTGGGGGTGGAAGGGAGAAGGGTAAAGAGACTACCATGTATGTGTGTACACTGTATGTGCTAATTAAGTGTACAATATATGCACGTATGTGGCACTAAACTGTTATGTATATTAATGTTCTAAAGTACTTTATTAGTAGTAACATGTAATTTTGTAAAGTGCTATATTTTTCTGCCCTAAATGTCTGTCTTAAGTAATATCCTTAACATATTTGTTGTTTCTCTAAACAGTTGCAGCTTGATTGGAATCTTTCGTTTCCCTTTATTAAAACAGCTCTGTCTTGAGGAGCTGTTAACTAATCAATCTAACCTCTTCTCTCCCTTTTCTTTTTAAAATGGTTTAGCTATTCCTTTTTTTGGTTTGGAATTTCTTTATAATACTGAGCTGGATTGGATCTAGAATAATACAGTGATACTTTGGTTTTTTAAATTTATTTCTCTTTTTAAGAAAAATAAAGTAACCCTTTAGCTTAAACAGTAGTTTGGGTTACTCTTGAATTAACACCGTTTGTGTTGAAGTTTCCAAACAGCATT